>NC_060123.1:124366461-124666461 GCF_021461395.2 Schistocerca americana | reverse complement strand
GTGACGAAACTAAAATGAGCTCTAACATGGAAATTAAGCGTTTCTGGACACATGTCCACATAACATCTTTTCTTTATTTGTGTGTGAGGAATGTTTCCTGAAAGTTTGGCCGTACCTTTTTGTAACACCCTGTATATGTCTTGGTTCAAATGGCTCTGAGCACTACGGGACTCAACTGCTGTGGTCATAAGTCCCCTAGAACTTAGAACTACTTAAACATAACTAACCTAAGGACATCACACACAGCCATGCCCGAGGCAGGATTCGAACCTGCGACCGTAGCGGTCGAGGGTTCCAGACTGTAGCGCCTTTAACCGCTCGGCCACTTCGGCCGGCTGTATATGTCTTCCAATGCTCGTTGGAGCTAGGCAAGGACAAGCGGTCTCCCTTGGTTTCCCTCTTATAAGTACATCTCAGTTTGAGGACGAACTCAGTCTTCGTTTGTTAGTCGTTTCGTATTTTTGGCAGTACCAAGTCCTTACATGTTAAACTCAACTAATGATTTCCACAGCTACAGGACCATAACGTGTAATACCTCTTAGGCGAAATATAACGCAGTGCTCTCAGACAGATACATGGACCTGCCCAGACTGTGCAGCGTTTGTTTTTAAACCTTTTCCTTCCTGGACAATAAGCTTTTCTTCTTCGGTAAATTTGTGAACGTTACAGCTTAAGATGTTTTAAGGTAAACTAAATTCCTTGTTACTGCTTAAGATGTTTTAAGGTAAACTAAATTCCTTCACCTACGACAAGGTTAAAACAAATCTTCTTAACAGCACTAAAATGCGGTATATGAAGCGATTACTGGCCACATTTCGCCACATTTCTCTGGTTGGAAGGTGAAGAGACTGCTGACCAGAAAACTAATCTCCCAGAAGGAAGGCTGGAACGAAGTGAAACCTGTCATTTTGGGAGGGCATGTGACTTTTATTTCATGATTATAAAATCAAGTCAATCGAGCAACGAATTTAGTGGTACGAGCACATTGTTGGTGTCAGTATGACATTGCAGTGCGTGGGGCCTGAGATGATGCAGAGCCAGTTTAGGTCAGGAATATGCAGAACTGGAAGCTAAGGCGTTATTAAATTCTGCAATTCGTATGCGTTTCCTGCATATGAAATTACTGTTGCAGTATACTTATAGAGCCCAGTAAATCAACTGCGTATTTCCCGGTGAGTAAGAGCAGTGGTAAACAGTCTTCGCTGCATCAGTTTACTGAAACTGGTGTTCCACAGAGTTAGAATTTCTGGTTTGGCGACTAACTGTAAGGGCTGTAAGTCGGATGTGAGTTTTGCAACACTGAAAAGTTTTTCTACACTGTTGAAGTGGATGCTACAGTTAAAGCAATTCCGCGAAAATGTGAAGTGGAACCACATAGAATGAGTTTATTGCGACCGAAAACAATTGATCATCTGCAGTATTTTCTTCCTTGTACTACTTGGAAAAGGTGTCGTCGACCAAGTCATCTGAACATTGATTGTGACGTTTAAAGAAAGACATTACATCCCCTGGCTTTGAAAGTGGTGTTTAACGCCAGCTTTAACATTTTACAAGAGTCGTTGCTAAGCGGAAGTAAATGAAGTACTGCAACGCAATTTCTGTTATGAAGTAACGACTTTATTAGTTAATTTAATTTCAATGCAATCTAAGAATAACTGGAGGTGTCGGCTATTAACTTGAAAAGTATTTCGTAGACATGGAATGAACTAAAAAACTACTTCTTACGGTCCAGTCAGCACAGAACGCAGTCACCATTTGCGGCGAACTAAATATACACCTGTTTTTGGGCAACTGCTTCTATGGTAAAAATGACCTAGAAGCATTAAATGTTTCCTTGAGGCACGCGTGCAGCAGCAGCAGAATGAAGTGGTTAATGTCGCTAACGGCAGAAATAATCGAAGTATTTATTGACTTCGTACTTAGCAATGGTACTGGCAGGGGCAGAGACGATTTTAAGTTGGGCCACAGCAGAGGCGGAAGTCGCGGCAAACAGAAAATCTGTCGCCAGTGAGCTTCCTTACGCTAGAAACTTAACTTTATTTAATGAGTCAATGGTCATCTAAGGTCACAAGTCTCTTGTGTTATTGGCACTGGAAACGTTAGAAAATTTTGTGGCTGGACTGGGATTCGAATTCGGATGACTTCTTCCGCGGTATGTGATCCACGCGGAACAATACAGTTTGATCATTTCGTTGTTTTACCCACGATTAGAAACTCCTTTAGGTCTCCACGAAAGACATATATGTGGTTTCGAATCCTGATCTAGTACACAAATATCCATTGTTTCATTTCAAGCCCTAGAACATGTACACCGAACTACTAGGGATAAATAATTTTCATTTTTAATGTCTCTTCATGTATTGTCAATGTGGTGTCACCGCCAGACACCACACTTGCTAGGTGGTAGCCTTTAAATCGGCCGCGGTCCGTTAGTATACGTCGGACCCGCGTGTCACCACTATCAGTGATTGCAGAGCGAGCGCCGCCACACGGCAGGTCTAGAGACACTTCCTAGCACTCGCCCCAGTTGTACAGCCGACTTTGCTAGCGATGGTTCACTGACAAATTACGATCTCAATTGCCGAGACGATAGTTAGCATAGCCTTCAGCTACGTCATTTGCTACGACCTAGCAAGGCGCCATTATCATTTGCTATTTATCTTGTGATGCATGTACCGTCAGACCGATGTTCACCAATTATGGATTAAAGTTAAGTATTCCAGAAGCTACGTACCTTTTTTGCTAGTCTCTATTCCTCTAACTGTTCCAGACCTCACGCCAGCCTGTGTGAACTTAAACGCGTGCCTTTCGGCTTCCTCCCAGTGGATTGGCTGTCTTGCCAATCCACAACAGTCAACAATAACGATAGATGCCGTTATTTCTAGTCAAGCATGCACACATGTCACTAGTGGTGAACAAACAATTCGTGGGTAGAAAACAACGGCGGTAGGTGAGGAGTTCGATTCCCAGTCAATAAAAAAATTTGTATCCTCATTTCAAATTCAGACATCTCGCTGATGGTGAAAAAATTCGATATTTAAAATCTGATTTTACGTAGTTAACAGTCTGATAACGCGCTGGATTCGAGTCCTCATCACAAAACTTTACATCATGGTACTTTGCTTTAAACATGTGCAAACTTTCCAGAATGAGATTTTCACTCTGCAGCGGAGAGTAGGCAGATATGAAACTTCCTGGCAGATTAAAACTGTACGCCGGGCCGAGACTCGAACTCGGGACCTTTGCCTTTCGCAGGCAAGTTCTCTACTAACTGAGCTACCCAATCACGACTCACGCACCGTCCTCACAGCTTTACTTCTGCCATTACCTCGTCCCCTACCTTCCAAACTTAACGGAAGCTCTCCTGCGAACATTGCAGAACTGATGATGATGATGAGTCCCACACTCCTTTACAGAGCGTAGGGGAGCGACGCGGGAGACCCACGCCGCCGTACTAGGCAAGGTCCTAGTGGAGGTGGTTTGCCATTGCCTTCCTCCGGCCGTAATGGGGATGAATGATGATGATGAAGACGACACAACAACACCCAGTCATCTCGAGGCAAGAAAAATCCCTGACCCCGTGCTCGGGAAGCTAGAACGCTACCGCGAGACCACGAGCTGCGGACCTTGCAGAAGTAGCACTCCTGAAAGAAAGGATATTGCGGAGACATGGCCTACCCACAGCCAGGGGGATGTTTCCAGAATGAGATTTTCACTCCCGAGTTCGAGTCTCGGTCCGGCGCACAGTTTTAGTCTGCCAGGAAGTTTCATATCAGCACACACTCCGCTGCAGAGTGAAAATCTCATTCTGAAAAAAAAAACAGGCTGTGGCTAGGCCATGTCTCCGCAATATTCTTTCTTTCAGGAGTGCTAGTTGTGCTAGGCTTGCAGGAGAGCTTCTGTAAAGCTTGGAAGGTAGTAGACGAGGTACTGGCAGAAGTAAAGCTGAGAGAACCGGGCGTGAGTCGTGCTTGTGTAGCTCAGTTGGTAGAGCACTTGCCCGCGAAAGGCAAAGGTCCCGAGTTCGAGCCTCGGTCCGGCGCACAGTTTTAATCTGCCAGGAAGTTTCATATCAGCGCACACTCCACTTCAGAGTGAAAATCACATTCTGGAAACATCCCCCAGGCCGTGGCTAGGCCATGTCTCCGCAATATCCTTTCTTTCAGGAGTGCTACTTCTGCAAGGATCGGAGGAGAGCTTCTGTAAAGTTTGGAAGGTAGGAGACGAGGTACTGGCAGAAGTAAAGCTGTGAGGAGGGGGCGTGAGTCGTGCTTGGGTAGCTCAGTTGGTAGAGCACTTGCCCGCGAAAGGCAAAGGTCCCGAGTTCGAGTCTCGGCCCGGCGCACAGTTTTAATCTGCCAGTAAGTTTCACGTGCTAACTTTGTTGTTTGAAACTGTATGAAACTTATTCGTGGTTAGTTAACAGGAAGTTAAGGGTGCTGACAAGATTCAAGCAAGCGCACAAAAGTGTTCAAGTTCAGATTTGCTGATGCTGGCGAAAATGCCCGTGTTTCTCGACTCTTTATGCCTAGTCACCAATGACGAACGTTACTGTGATCGAGTCTGGGTCAGGCACGAAAGCTTTGCTTAGTTACCGTGGCTATAGGTGCTTGGTTTCAATCCAGATTCAAAACAAAAAAGTTCGTCATGTCGTTTAAAGTTCAAACATCTGCCCAAATAATTGCTTAATAATGAGTACAGACAATTAGTGGTGACACAATGTAAATTTTGAGATTCCAGTAGAGCGCTTGCCGCTGTTAATAGCGTTGTTTTTAACTGTTTAGTTCAACATCCAATTTATGACAAACCACTCGTATCAGGAACGACGTTTCAAAGGTGAGGGGATACCTTTTAAAGAGCAAAAATACTTCGAACTGTCATAGAACTTAAGGAGTCCAGATGTTGCATCAAAATCTCTGGTTCATAAAAATACTTAATTTTGCCTAAAGAATGCTGGATATGTGACCGAGTTAGTTAACTCAGATTCTAATGAGTGTGGTAGAGAGTTTGAAATGTTACTTACTGTAATAAAATTGAGTTAACAAGCGTTAAGGACACTCTCATCTCTAATGAAGCATTTCGTAGTATTTGCAATATCGTGGTGTCGAATTACATCTGGACTGATTATCTTATAGAACAGTGTTCTCCCGTGATCTCTTGCGGTACCCATTTTGTATAGCCAAACGACTGTACTGGATAGACATTAGAGGACCTGCAAGACAACTACGTTACGTGGGCTATATGGAAGTCAGGCAAAACGCGGTTCAGGTCGTTCAGTTCCTTTTGGGTTTTACAGCACTTCTTCCTTGCCTCCACAGATATTGTCACAATCAGTTCCTGAACTGCCTCCTGATTTCCGGATCTGTATCCTCAACATCGTAAGTGTAGAGGTAGGGGTGTAAATGTGGAAGCGTGTGGATAATGTGGAAACGTCTATTATCTGGCCTGCAGAGTGCTGCACTGTAGTGGGGCAGCCAGAAATTGTTGCAATAGTGCCTATTTGTCACGGTAGAGGGTTAGAAGTCAGTTGAGCAACAGACGCCGTGACAGTGATCCAATTTACGTTCGCGCATTTTCTAAACCTTTTTCGAGATAAGTTGTGCTATTATATTTATCTATATACTTTGTCGTTATCTTTCTTTCCGTCTGATAGCTTATAAAGGGAAGTGCATAGAAGGTTTTAGCAGTCGTTTGTCAACCTTAAATGGATAGTTGCTTAATGTAATCTACCGAAATTTAAAATGGCCATTGTATAGGTAATGTGGAAGCATACATACGATGGCATTGTGGAAACGTTTCCACAATACCAACATCAAATACATTACTTCTAATACGTTTTGCGATTGTTTCCAGATGCCACGAAAGCTAACTGATCGGAATCCAAGAGCTATTGTGAAGAAGTGGGATGCTGAAAACATGATTAAGGCTATAATATCCTCAAGGGAAAGCAGGTGGGGTTAAGAAGGGCAGTAAAAGCTTTCAGTATACCTCATACGACACTTCAAAGGTTTGCGCATAGTGATATGTCACCTGAAGAATGTGTTTCTTTGCGACTTGGACGTAAGCTTGTACTACCTGATGCTATTGAGAAACAGTTGGTACAGTATCTCATTGAAATGGATAAAACAGAAGGTCAACATCGTTGTCAAATACCTCATCAAATACGCGTGTATCTCCACAAGATATCATGCCAGTCCCTCCACTAAATAGGACGGTTTCCAAAAGAGGTCGTAAGCCAGGTTCATCAGCTGTTTTGACATCTTCGCCTTATAAAACACGTCTTGAAGACTCCTTACTGAAGGGTAAACAGAAGCTTCCTAAGGCACCCGCCAAAAGCAAGGAAAAACGTGAAGCTCCTCCTAGAAAACCTTGCAAAAAACGGTTTAAGTTATCTGAGGATTCAGATGAAGAGCCCAATGTACCAACTGTCTCTCACGAGTCACATTTGGATCTCGCAGTTGGGGAAGAAAAACCTACTGCAGAAGATGCAATTTGTATTTTTTGTGAAGGCCCATTTTCCAAAGACATTCGGAGAGAATTGTGGATTAAGCGTGTAGTGTGTGAGGAGTGGAGTCACTCTTCGTGTGCCCTAAATGAAGGAGATATTTACATATGCGACTATTGTAAGTGAACTTCGCTTACGAAGCATTTTTCTAATACAGCTGCGTTTAAAAATATTTTTGGGTAATTTAAATTTAATATAAAATAAAATAGTTATTAGTATTTTCAATAGTTTTCGTTTGAAGTAGTCAGTTTCCCACAATTGTAAGGCGTTTTCACATTACCCACACTTCTTGAAAAATTAGTGATTTGTTGTGCAAGAAGAAAATGTTTTTTAATTTTCAACATATGTAGTTTTTGTGTTTCATAATATTACAGTCATTGCTAAAACATCATGAATTAGCTTTGGCTAACTTTTGAAGCTGAAAGAGAAGTAAACATCTCTTTTATACAGCAAAAACAAACTGGGTTTACATATTTACACCCCTACTTCTACTGCTTATTTCTCCTTTCGATGTCCTGCTGTTGTTGTTGTTGTCTTTAGTCCTGAGACTGGTTTGATGCAGCTCTCCATGCTACTCTATCCTGTGCAAGCTTCTTCATCTCCCAGTACCTACTGCAACCTACATCTTTCTGAATCTGCTTAGTATATTCATCTCTTGGTCTCCCTCTACGATTTTTACCCTCCACGTTGCCCTCCAATGCTAAATTGGTGATCCCTTAATGCCTCAGAACGTGTCCTACCAACCGGTCCCTTCTTCTTGTTAGGTTGTGCCACAAACTCCTCTTCTCCCCAATTCTATTCAATACCTCCTCATTAGTTATGTGATCTACCCATCTAATCTTCAGCATTCTTCTGTAGCACCACATTTCGAAAGCTTCTATTCTATTCTTGTCCAAACTATTTATCGTCCATGTTTCACTTCCATACGTAGCTACACTCCATAGAAATACTTTCAGAAATGACTTCCTGACACTTAAATCTATACTCGATGTTAACAAATTTCTCTTCTTCAGAAATGCTTACCTTGCCATTGCCAGTCTACATTTTTATCCTCTCTACTTCGACCGTCATCAGTTATTTTGTTCCCCAAGTAGCAAAACTCCTTTACTACTGTAAGTGTCTCATTTCCTAATCTAAATCCCTCTGCATCACCCGACTTAATTCGACTACATTCCATTATCCTCGTTTAGCTTTTGTTGATGTTCATCTTATATCCTCCTTTCAAGACACTGTCCATTCCATTCAACTGCTCTTGCAAGTCCTTTGCTGTCTCTGACAGAATTACAATGTCATCGGCGAACCTCAACGTTTTTATTTCTTCTCCTTGGACTTTAATACCTACTCCGAATTTTTCTTTTGTTTCCTTTACTGCTTGCTCAGTATACAGATTGAATAACATCGGGGAGAGGCTACAACCCTGTCTCACTCCCTTCCCAACCGCTGCTTCCCTTTCATGCCCCTCGTAAAGTAATGTAATTCTGGTGCGTACCAGATATTTCGACATAACTAGAAAAGCCAAACTAAAATCGCCATGTTCAAATTGTTTCCAGCACATGTTATTTAAAGGCAACTGAACAACGTCCAGCAAAGAAGAATCACAGAAATGTGTATATACTGAACACATATACAGGGTGGTCATAAAAAGTCTGAAAAGCTTGAAAGGATATTGCATGGTAGGTTGTGCTGACAAATAATCGTTAAGAAATAAATTGATATTTTGGGCTGTTCCCGAATTAATTAGCATTGAAATTATCCAATCAGGCCGTTGCGCGCGCAAATTAAAGCGGCCCGGTAGATGTAATTGGTGTCAGTTATTCTCACGGTGTAGATGATGGCACACGAGATGGCTCAGTCTTTGGCTCGGGTTCGATCCTTAATACTGACCTATGTCTAATTTTTGTATCGCTCTCTTTTTCGGTTTTAGAAAACCAAATGGACACGTTTGTGGCACACTTGACTTTGCTCGTGCAATGACCTGAATGGCCAACTTCAATGCTGATTAACTCGGGGATTGCGCAACGTATCGAATTTTTTTCTGAACAACGCAACTTTTCATTCCAATCTACCCTGCAACATCCTTACCAGAGTTTCTGAGTCTGTCCACAATTTATACATACATGGGAACATATATACATACATCAATTTTACAATATGTGTGGATTTTGTGTTGCAGAAATATGCGATTACTCAGGCAATAATGAGTTTACGAAGTTTAGCAATAGTGAGTTTACGAAGTTTAATTTAATATTAACATGTACTACGAGTACAATGTATTATCATCCTGCTGACATATTAACAGATTGCCACTGCTACAAAGCGTTTTCACGTGCAGACAAAACTGCAGTCGCGTGTTATGGGACAAAGTTAACGTGTTGCAGTGGGGTAAAATTGTGCAGGGCGTAATCGTACGCTAGCGTTAACATTAGCAGTTTTGTCGTTGGCACAAAGCTACAAGGAAATTTGTTTATCGCGTGTTCAACATGAACTGTTCCTAAAAATATTTCCGTAAGTCATAGCAATATGCTGCAGGAGGCACATGGGTGACATTGAATTATGTAACTGATTATGGCTAAATGTTGCCTGGGAGCGGGGAGGAATATCATGCAACAATATTTTCTCAGGAAAACATTGCATGATACTTGCTTTCCGCAAGGCCTTGGCAGGCAACCTCAACTTGAAAATGGCACCTGTATCTTTTTTGAAAGACGCCTACGACCGTTTGCATGAGCAAATATCACTACAAAATTTCTGATTATTGGTTAACTTTAAGTTGAAATCTTGAATAACTTAACTGGAATGGTAACGGAAATAAGACGTTGCTGCGAGACAAAGAATTTTATGTAACAACAACATTTTATTTAATAAAATCATGAAAATAACTCCTTGATCACTCACTTTACTTTATGTTACAGTTATATGAAATATGCTGGCCCTTCATCAGTGATATAAAAAAAATAGCAATTTTAAGCAACCTGACTACCTGCGGAAACATGCGATTACTCAGGCAATAATGAGTTTACGAAGTTTAGCAATAGTGAGTTTACGAAGTTTAATTTAATATTAACATGTACTACGAGTACAATGGATTATCATCCTGCTGACATATTAACAGATTGCCACTGCTACAAAGCGTTTTCACGTGCAGACAAAACTGCAGTCGCGTGTTATGGGACAAAGTTAACGTGTTGCAGTGGGGTAAAATTGTGCAGGAAATGACTATACGAGCCATCAATCAGAGCGTCTATACTCATCAGAGTCTCAGCAGGGAATGCCTAACCGTCTCCCCTCGTCCGGGGTCCACACACGGTGGCCGGAAGGGCTCAGAGAGTCCGCACAGCGGCTATTTGAGAACCTAACGGGGCCTGCTAACGCGTGGGGAGCTTACGTCTCTCTCGTCCAGTGCTGTCGCACACTGCTTGATACAATGGTTGGCTAAACTGCATCTCCACATTCAGAGAACCCACAGCAGACAGCCCACGCATACGTCAGCAAACGACCCGCATTCACATCACTAAAAGTGATAATGTAACATAATTCCGGATTAAAATTCCCTGAGCCGGCCGCGGTGGTCTAGCGGTTCTAGGCGCTCAGTGCGGAACCGCGCGACTGCTACGGTCGCAGGTTCGAATCCTGCCTCGGGCATGGATGTGTGTGATGTCCTTAGGTTAGTTAGGTTTAAGTAGTTCTAAGTTCTAGGGGACTGATGACCACAGATGTTAAGTCCCATAGTGCTCAGAGCCATTTGAACCATTTTGAAAATTCCCTGAGTGTCGGAAGGGTACCCAGGTGTGTTTTGAGCATGCGACTCTTGTAACAAGCCATGTAGCGGCTCACATGGAGCCGTAATAACATGAAGGAGAGTTTGAAGTACGATGCCCCCACTGGATCACTAACAATGTTTCCAGACAATCCAGACATCAACGAACAACTATATCTTGCGTGGTTACAACGTTTTGAGAAGCATACGCAAACATCTGAAGAAAATCCAGTTTCCTTAATTTTGAACCTTCACTCGTCACATCTGAACGTCGTCTTGTATTGCAGGGATCACAGCACAGAGCAGCTACAAAATGCAGCCGCTGGGGTCCTTCTTTTCTAGTGGTTGAAGGACTTCTATCCCAAGAAATGCAACCAGTGCCTCATTAATCACGCCAGACATTTAATTATACAAGATTTACGGCTGGATTGTGCTGACTGCTTATAGAAGGAGAGCCAATAAAGGTAAGAGAGAAATGCTTGGTGGGATTAATGTTCAGTAAAAGAAAGAAGAAGTGTGTATCATAGCTTAAATTTTACGTATCCTTTCTTGACTCTCTTATGCAGGGTGGTGATTCAGCTGCTCCTACCTATGGCTTCTATGCAACCTGCAACGCCTTTAAAAACCATGTGCGACCCCCCTGTGGGTCCGGGGGTTAGAATAGGCCTGAGGTATTCCCGCCTGTCGTAAGAGGCGACTAAAATGAGTCTCACACTTTTCGGCCCTATGAGTTCAGGTCCCATTCTATGGTTTGACCTGCCACTTTCAAAATTTTACAGAAGTGTGGGCCATATGGGGAAGGACACCTTACGTGGTGCACGAGTGCCCTTAGATTCGATCTCCTGAATCTCTTGTCATGGCTTTGCATCTCCACTTTCGATTCAACAATTTAGGCCAGGACACTTTCTGGGGTATGTCATCTTCTTCCGTTGTCTCCTGTTCTCTTTCGCCCCCATGACAATATTGGATTTCTCTGCACCCAATATCCAGCACAGTAGCCAGTCTGTTGTGGTGGGGCAATCGTGTACCCATTTTATGGTAGCCTCCTGACAACACAGGGATCACACTGCTGATGACTGAGCAGCAAATTCCCCATGCATGCCAAGAAGCAGATGCCTGTCTTCCTAGGGCAACAGGACTCCCAGCAATGGCCATCATGTCATTTGGCCTTTGCTGTGGCTGGGTGGCACCTGTCAGAAAAGCCCCTGATCGGAGTGGGTGGCATCAGAACGGATGACCCGCAATGAAGTGGACTAAGTCATCTCTTGCTGGTGACCGTACGGCACCAGCAGTCTCTAAGAAGGGCAAGATAGAATACAATGCCGACAGTTATGACCCTAAACGGCACAATCTTCATTCAGACAGCATCCCCAGCCCAGTCCCGAGCGTTACTCGCCTGTGACAAGCTGGGTGATATTCCTGTTTCCGTCACTCGCCATAAAAGCCTCAACATGGTCCAGGGGATTATTTTCCATTGTAACCTCCTCTTGGAGTCTGACGACTAGCTCCACGCAAATGTAGGACAGCATGGTGTTCATTTCATCTGGCGCCTTTACAGGGGACCCAAAGACAACAGGGTTGCTACCGATGCCTTCATCTCGGTCTTTGAGGGTGAGGGTGAAAAGGTCAAGGTGATGGTTTCCTGCTGTGACTTAAACCATATGTCCCTCCCCCTATGCAGTGCTTTAAGTGCTGGAAGTTTGGGCACATGTCTTCCCGCTGCACTTCCAGCGCCACATGTCGAGGCTGCAGACGTCCACTGCACCCAAATACTCAATGTGTGCCACCTCCCACTTGCATCAGCTGTAGAGAGCACCACTCCCCCTACTCGCCAGGCTGCTTGAAAAGGAGTGGAATATTATGGAGTACAAGACCCTGGACAGGTTAACTTATACAGAGGCTAAACGTAAATTCGGAAGATTAAACCCCATTCGGCTGATGTCGACATATGCTGCAGCTACATCACCATTGCCATCCCAAGTGCAAGTGGTTCGCCACTCTGTGCCACGAACAGTGGGCCCTCTGGGCCACCAGAATACATCCGCCCCCTTGGTGGTAGGGGGAAAATCTCCCTCTGTTGCTCCCAAATCACCTACTTCAGGAGCAAGGCCCTACCAAACGAAGGGGACATCGGTCCCCTTCCCCTGCTGTAGAAGCAACAGCCTCCTCTGGCTCCTCTCATGTGGAAGGGGTCCCTTGGAGCCCTCTCTTCCAAGGTCTCCACTAATGCCATGGCGGACACTCGCCAGTGGCTCAAGGAGCCAAAAACTGCTGGACAAAGAGCTTCACGGTCTTCCTCCATGCCTGAAGCTGCTTTGGAGAAATCTTCCCAAGAGCCCCTAAAGAGAAGCGAGAGAGCAAGCAAACTAAGAAGTAGTCTGCTAAGAAACAGGACCCTCTGGTGACCCCAACACCACCACTCCGTATAAATTCTGCATCTGAGGTTGCAATGGAGATCTTGGCGTCCCCTGCGGACCTGGGTCTCACTGATGTCTCATCCACCATAGAAATGGCTACAAATACTCATTAGGAGGCAGCAGGTGACCGTGAGGCATAACCTGCCTCCTTGCATGCTTCACGCCTTCCCAGCCTCATGATAAAGTCATCCTCCAGTGGAATTGCGGCTGTTTCTTCCACCACCTGGCTGAGCTATAGCAACTGTTAAGCTTTACACCTGCTTTCTGCATTGCTCTCCAGGAAACCTGGTTCCCGGCAATGCGGACCCCTGCCCTCCATGGCTATAAGGGATATTACAGGAACTGTAGCGACTATAATCGAGTGTTAGGTGGAGTTTGTATCTATGTCCTGAACTCAGTATGCAGTGAACCTGTGCCCCTTCAAACGCCTCTTGAAGCTGTGGCTGTCAGGATAAGGATGACACAGGAAATAACTGTCTGCAATGTACATCTTCCTCCAGATGGTGAAGTACCCCTGAATGCATTGGATGCATTGATTGATCAACTCCCTAAATATTTCCTACTTTTGGGAGATTTTAACGCTCATAACCCCTTGTGGGGTGGCACAGTTCTTACTGGCCGAGGCGGAGATGTTGAAAATTTGCTGTCACACCTCCACCTCTGTCTCTTAAATACTGGAGCCGCCAAACATTTCCGTGTGGCACATGACACATATTCGGCCATTGATCTCTCTATTTGCAGTCCTGGCCTTCTCCCATCTATCCACTGAAGAGAACATGAAGACCTGTGTGGTAGTGACCACTTCCCCTTCTTCCTGTCACTGCCCCAGCGTCAGGCCCACGGACTCTTACCCAGATGGGCTTTAAACAAGGCGGACTGGGAAACTTTCACCTCTGCTGTCGCCGTTGTATCTTACCCACACGGTAACATCGATGTGTTTGTTGAGCAGGTGACTACGACGATCGTTTCTGTGGCGGAAAACGCAATCCCTCGTTCTTTAGGGTGCCTCCGGCGAAAGACAGTTCCTTGGTGGTCGCCATAAGCCACTGAGGCAATTAAGGAGCGTCGGCGAGCTCTACAGCGGCATAAGTGGCACCCTTCCCTGGAGCACCTCATAGCCTTTGAATGGCTCTGTGCCCGAGTTCGCCGACTTATCAAAAGGCGGAAAAAGGAGTGTTGGGGGAGGCACGTGTCGACCATTGGGTGCCATACGTTACCTTCCCAAGTCTGGGCAAAGGTCAAACGAGTTTTTGGGTACCAGACCCCAAAAGGTGTTCTTGGTGTTAACATAAATGGCGTGTTATCTACCAGCGCAAAAGCGATTGCAGAGCACTAGCACTGTGATCGCACCTCTGCGTCAGAGAAGTACTCCCCAGCCTTTCACACTCTCAAACAGCAGATGGAAGAGAAACTCCTCTCGTTCACTACACGCCATAGTGAACCCTATATCATCCCATTCACAGAGTGGGAGCTCCTCAGTGCCCTTGCACATTGCCCCACCACAGCTCCTGGGCCTGATCAGATCCACAGTCAGATGATTAAACATCTCTTGTCTGACTACAAGTGACATCTCCTCATGATCTTCAATCATATCTGGTGCGATGGCATCTTTCAGCCGGCTGGAGTGGCCGAGCGGTTCTAGGCGCTACAGTCTGGAACCGCGCGACCGCTACGGTCACAGGTTCGAATCCTGCCTCGGGCATGGATATGTGTGATGTCCTTAGGGTAGTTAGGATTATGTAGTTCTAAGTTCTAGGGGACTGATGACCTCAGCAGTTAAGTCCCATAGTGCTCAGAGCCATTTGAACAATTTGGCACCTTTCCATCGCACTGGTGGGAGAGCACCATCATACCAGTGCTCAAAACCAGGCAAAAACCCGCTTGATGTGGATAGCTATCCGCCCATTAGCCTCGCCAACGTCCTTTGTAAGCTGCTGGAACGTATGGTGTGTCAGCAGTTGGGCTGGGTCCTGGAGTCACGTGGCCTACTGGTTCCGTGCCAGGGCAGCTTCCGCCTGGGTCGCTCTGCCACTGATAATCTAGTGTCCCCCGAGTCTGCCATCCGGACAGCCTTTTCCAGACGCCAACACCTTGTTGCCGTCTTTTTTGATTTACGGGAAGCGTATGACACGACCTGGCGACATCATATCCTTGGCACCTTAAACGAGTGGGTTATTCCAGGCCCGCTCCCGATTTTTATCCAGAATTTCTTGTCGCTTCGTACTTTCCGTGTCCAAGTTGGTGCCTCTCATAGTTCCCCCCATATCCAGGAGAATTGCGTCCTGCAGGGCTCTGTATTGAGTGTATATTTTAAGTGGCCATTAACAGTCTAGCAGCAGCTGTAGGGTCGTCCGCTCACCCTCTCTGTATGCAGATGACTTCTGCATTTCGTACTGTTCCACCAGTACTGGTGTTGCTGAGTGGCGCCAACAGGGAGTCATCCACAAGGCGCAGTCATGGGCTCTAGCCCACGGCTTTCAGTTTTTGGCCACAAAGTCGTGTGTTATGCACTTCTGTCGGCGTCGTACCATTCATCCGGAACCAGAACTTTACTGACGATCCCCTCACTGTAGTGGAGACATATCGATTTTTAGGAGTGGTATTCGACGCCCAATTGACTTGGCTTCCTCACCTTCGTCAGCTTAAGCGGAAGTGCTGGCAACATGTCAATGCCCTCCGGTGCCTGAGCAACACCAACTGGGGTCCAGATCACTCTACGCCGCTGCTGCACAAGGGTGTTCAATCCCGCCTTGACTATGGGAGTCTGGTTTATGGTTCGGCGGCGCCCTCAGCGTCGCGTTTACTCGACCCTGTGCACCACTGTGGCGTTCAACTAGCGACGCGGGCTTTTAGGACGAGTCTGGTGACCAGTGTCCTTGTAGAGGCTGAAGTTCCTCCATTACAGATCAGGTGTGCACAGCTGCTCGCCAGTTGCGTTTCACACATTCTTAATTCTCCTGCGCTTCCGAATTACCATCTCCTGTCCCTCAGCAGTTCATCTCCCGCATCGGCGGCCCAGGTCAGGGCTAACAATTTCAGTTCGCGTCCGATCCCCTCTATCTGAACTGGAGTCCTCGTCCTTACCACCTATACTCGGGGTCCAATCGCATACACCTCCATGGTGTACACCTAGGTCGCGGCTTCACCTGGACCTTTCACATGGCCCAAAGGAGTCAGTTCATCCCGCGGCTCTCCGCTGTCACTTCATCTCGATTCTTGACATGTACCGAGGCCATGAAGTGGTTTACATCGACGGCTCGATGGCTGATGGTCACGTCGGCTTCGCGTATGTCCATGGAGGACATACTGGACAGCATTCCTTGCCCAATGGCTGCAGTGTTTTCACTGCAGAGCTGATGGCTATATCTCGTGCTCTTGAGCACATCCGTTCATGTCCTGTGGAGTCGTTTCTTCTGTGTACTGACTCCTTGAGCTACCTACTAGCTATCGACCAGTGCTACTCTCGCCATCCTTTGGTAGCGATCATCCAGGAGCATCTACGCCCTGGAACGGTCCGGTCGTTCTGTGGTGTTTGTGTGGACCCCAGGAAACGTCAGTGTCCCGGGCAACGAACTTGCTAACAGGCTGGCCAGACAGGCTACACGGAAACCGTTTATGGAGATCGGCATTCCAATAACTGACCTGCGTTCGTTTTTACGTCTCCAGGTTTTTCAGCTTTTGGAGACGGAATGGCATAGTCTCAATACGCACAACAAATTGCGTGCCATTAAGGAGACTACGAATGTATGGCAGTCCTCCATAAGGGCCTCTCGCAGGGACATTGTGGTTCTCTGCCGGTTCCGCATTGGCCACGCTTGTGCGACCCACGGATACCTCCTGTGCCGTGAAGACCCGCCTCAGTGTCGATGCGGCGCCAGGTTGACAGTGGCCCACATTCTGGTGAACTGTCCCAGTTTCACCGCTGTGGGATGAAATCTTCGGTTACCCGACTCGTTGCCGCTAATTTTATGTCATAACGCCTCATCGGCTGATTTAGTGTTACGTGTTATTCGTAAGGGTGGGTTTTATCATTTGATCTAAAGCGCATGTCCTTTGTCCCTCTGTTCAAATGGTTCAAATGGCTCTAAGCACTATGGGACTTAACATCTAAGGTCATCAGTCCCCTAGAGTTAGAACTAAATGGTTCAAATGTCTCTGAGCACTATGGGACTTAACATCTATGGTCATCAGTTCCCTAGAACTTAGAACTACTTAAACCTAACTAACCTAAGGACATCACATAACACCCAGTCATCACGAGGCAGAGAAAATCCCTGACCCCGCCGGGAGAGGGCTAGAACTACATAACCCTAACTAACCTAAGGACATCAGACACATCCATGCCCGAGGCAGGATTCGAACCTGCGACGGTAGCAGCAGCGCGGTTCCGGACTGAAGCGCCTAGAACCACTCGGCCACAAAGGCCGGCCTGTCCCTCTGTGTCCCCTACCCTAGTGCTTTGAGGGTGGAGGTTTTAATTTGTTGCAGAGTGGCTGGCTTCTCCTTTTTATTCTCATGGTAATCTGTTTCGTCGTTTTAATCTGTTCTGCCTGTTTCTTGCGTTTCTGTGGTTCTTTCTCCCCTTTTTTTCCATTTAAGTGTTTGTTGCCTTTCTGTCGTTCTTGTGGTTTTTCCTTTCTCTCCATTTTGTGTTGTCAGTCTTGTTTGTTTTATTCTCACCCTTGTGGCATTGTTTTGTTCGGAAGAAGTGACCGATGACCTAGCTCTTTGGTCCCTCACCCCTCTTTTAAACCAACCAACCATGTGCGATATTTCCACACTCTCTCGCTCGCTGTTCCCAATCTATTAGTTCCACGGAAAAATGAACAGGACATTTTTGTAGAAAATTTAATGTAGTTAACTACATTAAATTTTGTACTGGAATACATTTTTACTGGAGGCCATGAATACGAAAATCTTGCGCATGGAATTTGAACGCATTGCGGATTGCATAACACCTCTCCCCCCCCCCCCCCCCCAAAAAAAAAAAAAAAAAAAAACCTGCGCTGAATCAGCTTGTATAATAGTCAAAAGCAATATGAAATGCCAGTTACAATAGTATTATAATTCGCGAAGTTTCCTTCAGTATATCGCTAATTAAACCGCAAATGCGTCATCTTGCCCTGCTTTACCACCAGAGGTCTATCTTCAGAGTTCCAATAATGAAGTTGCATGGAGAAAGTCTGAGTTACTGAGTAAAAACCACGTGTAGTTACATCTACTTCGAAAGTCACCGTACGGTGTGTGGTGGAAGTTATTTTGTGCACCGCTGTCACTTCTGCTCTTTCCTGTTCCGGTCGCGATTGTTTCGCAGGAAGAAAGATTGTTGGTAAGCCCCAGGGTGACTTACAGTTTCTCTCACTTCGTGTTCATGGCCTTTTGTCGAGATATGCGTGGGAGAAAACAATAGATTTGTTAGCTCTTCCCCGAACGTACGCTCTCAGAACTTTGACGGTAAACCTCACCGTGATGAAGAGTGCCAGCATTGCAGCGTCTGCCGGTGGAGCTGGGTGAGCATCTCCATGATGCCTTCGTGCTTAATAAATAAACCTGTAGCGAGACGCGCTGCTCTTTCTCGGATCTTCTTCATTTCCTCTATCACCTGTATCTGGTGCGGATCCCAGACTAATGAGCAATATTCACGTGCTGGTCGAACGTGGGTGTTGTACGCTATCTCTGAGAGTGAGAATATTCCTAACGGATCTCAATCTACCATTAGTTTTATGTGGTCGTTCCACTTTAAATCACTCCTTACATGCGCTGATCAGCCAGTACATTATGACCACCGACCTACTATCGATATCTACATCTACATCTACATGACTACTCTGCAATTCACATTTAAGTGCTTGGCAGAGGGTTCATCGAACCACAATCATACTATCTCTCTACCATTCCACTGCCGAACAGCGCGCGGGAAAAACGAACACCTAAACCTTTCTGTTCGAGCTCTGATTTCTCTTATTTTATTTTGATGATCATTCCTACCTATGTAGGTTGGGCTCAACAAAATATTTTCGCATTCGGAAGAGAAAGTTGGTGACTGAAATTACGTAAATAGATCTCGCCGCGACGAAAAACGTCTTTGCTTTAATGACTTCCATCCCAACTCGCGTATCATATCTGCCACACTCTCTCCCCTATTACGTGATAATACGAAACGAGCTGCCCTTTTTTGCACCCTTTCGATGTCCTCCGTCAATCCCACCTGGTAAGGATCCCACACCGTGCAGCAATATTCTAACAGAGGACGAACGAGTGTAGTGTAAGCTGTCTCTTTAGTGGACTTGTTGCATCTTCTAAGTGTCCTTCGACGCGCAGGTCGCCGAAGTGGCGTCAAATCGAAAGACCTGCACCAGGCAAACGGTCTACCCGACGGGAGGCCCTAGCCACACGACATTTACATTTCCATTTTCTAAGTGTCCTGCCAATGAAACGCAACCTTTGGCTCGCCTTCCCCACAATATTATCTATGTGGTCTTTCCAACTGAAGTTGTTCGTAATTTTAACACCCAGGTACTTAGTTGAATTGACAGCCATGAGAATTGTACTATTTATCGAGTAATCGAATTCCAGCGGATTTCTTTTGGAACTCATGTGGATCACCTCACATTTTTCGTTATTTAGCGTCAACTGCCACCTGCCACACCATACAACAATCTTTTCTAAATCGCTTTGCGACTGATACTGGTCTTTGGATGACCTTACTAGACGGTAAACTACAGCATCATCTGCGAACAACCTAAGAGAACTGCTCAGATTGTCACCCAGGTCATTTATATAGATCAGGAACAGCAGAGGTCCCAGAACGCTTCCCTGGGGAGCACCTGACATAACTTCAGTTTTACTCGATGATTTGCCGTCTATTACTACGAACTGCGACCTTCCTGACAGGAAATCACGAATCCAGTCACACAACTGAGACTATACCCCATGGGCCCGCAGCTTGATTAGAAGTCGCTTGTGATGAACGGTGTCAAAAGCTTTCCGGAAATTTAAATATAAACCCGTCAAGTTGATAGCGTCGTCATCTGGCGAGGAATGACTGCTAGTCAGACACGCGCATGGTGCATGTGGTATCAGTGAGCGTCCTGTTCGTGTGTAGAATGTGGAAGACGGTGATCTGAGTTTGGCCGAGGGCAGATATGATGGCCCAGAGGCTCGACGCGACCATTACGGAAACTTTACGACGTGCCAGGTGTTCAAGGAGAGCTGTGGTGGGTGTCTTCAACAAGTGGTGAAACCAGGGTGAAACCACCTTCAGCCGCCGTGTGGTTGGGCGGCCACCCCTCATTACAGATGTTGGACGTCGTAGGACGGGCAGACTGGTAAAACAGGACAGTTGGCGAACTGTGGGGGAACTAACATCAGACTTTAGTGTGTCTGAACACACAGTGCACCGAGCACTCCTAAAGATGGATCTCCGCAGCCGACGACTCATGCATGTGCCAATGTTAACACCACGACATGGGCAACTCCGATTGAAATGTGTACATGACCATCGGCACTGGACTTCGGCGTAGTGGCAGAGCGTTGCTTGATTTGTTGAATCCCAATACCTTCTTCATCATGCCGATGGGTGGGCGCGAATCCGTCGTCTTCCAGGGGAACAGCTCCTTGACTCCTGTACTGCAGGACGAAGACAAGCTGGCGGCGGCTCCATTACTCTCAGGGGAACATTCATGTGGACGTTCATAGGTCCAAATGACAATTAATTGAAACCCTCAGCTGCCGACAGGTGTTGCTGATATACCTCGATGGGGACAGCTGAAAATGTGTGCCCCGAGCGGGACTCGAAACCGGGATCTCCAGTCCCCATCGAGGTATAGCCATTGGCCTTCGTCTGTGCGAATGTGCACGGGCTGCCCGAACTCTTACGGGAATCCCCAAAGTGTGCGCGAGTAATGAGTGAATGCGCAAATATCTATTAGGTACATTACATCTGTAGAATTGTGGACAGTTGGGAATGTGAGTATCACGGGAAGCGTGCAAGGGATAAGTCCCTGCAGTCCTGCTATTCATCTGTGTCCTCGGTGGCTCAGATGGAGAGAGCGTCTGACATGTAAGCAGTAGATCCCGGGTTCGAGTCCCAGTCGGGGTACACATTTTCAGCTGTCCCCATCGAGGTATATCAAGAACACCTGTCGGCAGCTGAGGGTTTCAATTAATTATCATTATTCTAGAGAAGCTGCACGGTCATCAATGGTACCTGTTCTTTCGAGAACAGTTGCTATCTTCATATGTTCATAGGTCCAGTGGAGCTCGTGAAAGGCATCATGACGGCCAAGGAGTATCGTACACTGATTGCAGACCACGTACACTTCTTCATGACGGTCATGTTTCCCCACGGAAGGGGCATTTTTAAGCCAGATAATGCACCACGTCACAAGGCGAGAAGTGTAACGGAGTGGTATCAGGAACACAATGGCGAGTTCCAATTGATGTACTGTGCCCCCCAACTCGCCAGATCTGAACCCGGTCGAATACATCTGGAACGTGATTGAACGTTGAGTCAGAGCTCATTGTACTCCTCCCCGGTATTCACTTATCTGTGACGTGGCGCCAACTCCCTCCAGTCACCTACCAAGGTGCGATATCAGCTTCCATGCCACGACGCTTCGCCGCTGTTATCCGTGCAGGAGGTGAACATACCGGCTACTAGGTAGGTGGTCATAATGTTCTGCCTGATCATTGTGTATTCCCTGCTCCAGGCATCGATACTATGCATGTCTTCCTGCGTTTCAGTACAATCTTCGAGCGTTGCTATTTTTCTCTGTATAAGAATATCATCTGCGAAAAGCTTCATGGAACTTCCGGATTTGTACAGCAAGACCTTAGCCTACATACAAGGTGATTCACTATTATACTTACAAACGAAAAGGACGGAGGGGACAATGTAAGAAGCAAGTATTCCTAATAAACATAGGTCCGGAAACCGGTGATTTCCCCGATACGATGTATTACGACTGAGTATATTAACGCTTTATAGCAGAGTCGCCAAGGATCAAAACTGCATATGTGCACCTGAGGACAGACACATTACAACAAGTGTTCCACTTGGCCACTGTTCATGTGAAGGCAGCCGGCCGCGGTGGTCTAGCGGTTCTAGGCGCTTGAGTCTGGAACCGCGCGACTGCTACGGTTGCAGGTTCGAATCCTGCCTCGGGCATGGATGTGTGTGATATCCTTAGGTTAGTTAGGTTTAAGTAGTTCTAAGTTCTAGGGGACTGATGACCTCAGATGTTAAGTCCCATAGTGCTCAGAGCCATTTGAACCATTTTTCATGTGAAGGCAGACTTCAACATGTCTCCTCATCGATGCCAGGACAAATGGTTCAAATGGCTCTGAGCACTATGGGACTCAACAACTGAGGTCATCAGTCCCGTAGAACTTAGAACTACAGAGGGGTCCAAAAAAATGTATCCACTGTTTAAAAGTTCATAACTTCCAAAATAATTGACGGAGTTGTCTCATTTTCGGTGAAAGTGTAGCTTAAAGTCCAACTTAAAGATATCACTGTAGGTGTTCGAAATGGTCACCATTAACATCCACACACAAACGATGCCGCCGAACTGCAGCACGAACTACTGACTGCAACGTGTTCAGTTGGATATTTGCACATGAATGTACGATGGATTCTCGAAGTTCATCCAATGTGCGTGGCTTTTGTCGATAAACGACGTCCTTTAGTGTTCCCCACAGGTAAAAGTCCAGAGGAGTTAGGTCTGGGGAACGTGGTGGATACGCGACAGCACCTCTACGGCCTATCCATCTTCCTGGTAGATTTTCGTCGAGATACGCCCTAACACGGTTTTGGTAGTGGGCTGGGGCACCACCTTGTTGAAAGTAAACTCTTCCGTCTCCACACAAGTCTCGGATGGTATGTAAAATGGATGTCTGAAGCTTCTGAACGTACACCTCACTGGTAACTGTGCCGTCAAAGAAGAATGGCCCAATCAAGCCCCGGTAAGACAACCCACACCATACATTTACTCCTGGCAAATTCACGGCTTTGTCTACATGGACGTTCGGATTTTCCGCGGCCCAATAGATGCAATTGTGGCGATTTACTGTACCATTGAGTTTGAACTGTGCGTCATCAGACCACACAATCATCTCTGCAAACTCTTCATCGTTGCGCGCCACGTTAGTAAACCTCTCGCAGTACTCCATTCTACGATCTGGGTTGTCCACGTTCATTCGTGTAGCAATCGTGGGATGTAGCACTTCCACTTCACTGTCTTCAAAATTCGCCGAACACTTGAGCGACTCACTCCAGTTTCACGGGCACACTGTCTCAAAGACTTCTGTGGTGAGCGAGTGAATTGTTGTAACACACGACGGGAGTTAGCTGGACTTGTTACTGTTACAGGTCGTCCAGATCGTTTGTGTACATATTTAACATAGCCTTCGGCTTCAAATTTGTCTCGAATGCGACGAATCGTTAAACGTGTCGGTGGATCTGTTTGATACTCATTTCGCCATTGCCGTTGAACCTCATTAATGTTTTCGTACTTAAAATACCACTTCAAAACTGACTTCCTTTCATCTAATGTAAGCCTTGCGCCAGCCATGTTTACTCGAATAACTAGGTGCAGCTAAGAACAAAAGATTGTCTGGCGACTGTCATCTGACAAAACAAAACAACGCAATACAACGCTTGTGTGGCGATTGACGGAACTACAAACTATTACACTACGAAAGATGAGACAACGCCGTGAATTAGTTTGCCCGTTATGGACTTTTAAACAGTGGATACATTTTTTTGGACCCCTCTGTACTTAAACCTAACTAACCTAAGGACCTCACACATATCCATGCCCGAGGCAAGATTCGAACCTGCGACCTTAGCGGTCGCGCTTTTCCAGACTGAAACGCCTAGAACTGCTCGGCCACACCAGACGGCTGATGCCAGGACACTTTCAAAATTCCCACGTGAGTTCCGAATGAATTAACAACTATAGACAACGCGTTTCCGGAATTCATGGACGCTATCAAAAGGGATGGAATACACCAAAGCTTTTAAATATCCCCTCACAACAAAAAACGTAGGTGGTTCAAGTCGGGGGATCTGGGAGGCCACGATGTTGGTGAACCAAGACCGACTCAAGTGTTGTCGAAGATTCGTCCCGAACAGTCACACGAAAGTGCGCCGGTGCACCGTCATGCATGTACCACATATGTGGAGCCAGCTGGATTTCGCACGATCATGGTTATCGGAACCCATGTTGATATCTTCTGAGGAGATCTTTGGCCCCCAAAGCGGTCATAATAACCGAGCATAAGATATCTTACAAAATTCTAAAATAGATTGACATCAGACATTTACGCCTCTGATTAGTTAGTAACTCGAGACAATTTTCGAGTAAGGTATTTCGAAGAATGATTTCCTTTGCCTGTCACCTACTCTAATCACTTGCGTATCCAAGTCGATAGCTGGTAAGTTGAAATCTCCACTGTTACTATAACATGACCAAGAAATTTTCACCAAATCTCAATGTTTTTCCTCAAATGTTCCGCCACTACGGCACTTGAGGTAGAGGGGTCTGCAAAAAATCCAGTGATCATGTTTGCTGCACCTTTAACACTTACCTTCCCCGTATTAATTCACATTCCTTCTCTCTACAAACTTCACTAAATGTTATCGTATTTTTTGCAGTTGTAAACTCTCCTCCACCACCAGCGTTCAACCTGTTGGTTTTGTTGTGGTCGTCAGTCCAGAGACTGGTTTGATGCAGCTCTCCAGGCTACTCTATCCTGTGGAAGTTTCTTCATCTTCCAGTACCTACTCCAACCTACATCCATCTGAATCTGTTTAATGTATTCATCTCTTGGTCTCCCTCTACAATTTTTACCCTCACGTCGCCCTCCAATACTAAATTGGTGATCCCTTGATGCCTCAGAATATGCCCTACCAACTGATCGCTTCTTCTAGTCAAGTTGTGCCACAAACTTCTCTTCTCCCCAATTCTATTCAATACCTCCTCATTAGTTATATGATCTACCCATTTAATCTTCAGCATTCTTCTGTAGCACCACATTTCTAAAGCTTCTATTCTCTTCTTGTCTAAACTTTTTATCGTCCACGTTTCGCTTCCATACATGACTACGCTCCATACAAATACTTTCAGAAACGACTTCCTGGCACTTAAATCTATACTCGATGTTAACAAATTTCTCTTCTTCAGAAACGCTTTCCTTGCCATATCCTCTCTACTTGACCAACATCAGTTATTTTGCTCCGCAAATAGCAAAACTCATTTACTACTGTAAGCATCTCATTTCCTAATCTAATTCCCGCAGCATCACCCGATTTAATTCAACTACGCTCCATTATCCTCTTTTTGCTTTTGTTGATGTTCATTTTATATCCTCCTTTCAAGACACTGTCCATTCCGTTCAGCTGCTCTTGCAGGTCCTTTGCTCTCTCTGACAGAATTACAATGTCATCGGCGAACCTCAAAGTTTTTATTTCTTCCCCAAGGGTTTTTATTCCTATTCCGAATTTTTCTTTTGTTTCCTTTACTGCTTGCTCAATATACAGATTGAATAACATCGGGGATAGGCTACAACCCTGTCTCACTCCTTTACCAACCACTGCTTCCCTTTCATGTCCCTCGACTCTTATAACTGCCATCTGGTTTCTGTACAAATTGTAAATAGCCTTTCTCTCCCTGTATTTTACCCCTGCCACCTTCAGACCGTTCAACCTATCATTGTGATATACATTCCAATCTGAATTTAGAATTTTACGGCTACCAACATATGGCTTGATCCGACTTTCTGTCCCTTATACTATGTGGACGTTGTTACCGTTTATAAATAAGGCTAGTTCTAGAGCCTTTCTATAGTCACTCCTGCATTTAACTAATCCTGCATCAACATTTTCTTCTTGCGATCTACCATGACGAATGCTACTCTCTTGACTTAATGGGGATACAATTCTTTCCTATTTAAAATTAGAACGTATGGTGTCTGTCCCGTGTAACGATATCTCTGTCCTAAAAACCGCATCTCTCTGTAACCAGGAAGACTTTAACAAGGAAGGCAACCCACTGACTTCGAATAAACACCATGTGCGTTGCATGACTGTTAGAAAGAAGGATAGGTGCGCTCACAACGAACCAAACTTCTGTGGCAGGCCGGCGGCAGGAAGCACGTTTCTAAGACGCGGAAATGTAGACACCTGCCACAGCGTTAAAGGAACACACGCAACAAGCAGCGGACTCTTGTACTTGAGATGTAGGTGTTCATTCACACCAGGCTCTCTGCTGTACGGATGTTAGCTGTGACGTACAGTCACAAAGTGGAGAAATTTCCAATTGTGATGTCGCGTATCACACATTTTGCTGATTCCTGCTGCGCGGGATTAGCCGAGCGGTCTGGGGCGCTGCAGTCATGGACTGTGCGGCTGGTCCCGGCGGAGGTTCAAGTCCTCCCTCGGGCATGGGTGTGTGTGTGTTTGTCCTCAGGATAATTTAGGTTAAGTAGTGTGTAAGCTTAGGGACTGATGACCTTAGCAGTTAAGTCCCATAAGATTTCACACACCTTTGAAAATTTTTGCTGATTCCTTGTTCAAATGGCACTGAGCACTATGGGACTTAACATCTGAGGTCATCAGTCCCCTATAACTTAGTACTACTTAAACCTAACTAACTTAAGGACATCACACACATCCATGCCCGAGGCAGGATTCGAACCTGCGACCGTAGCGGTTGCGCAGTTCCAGACTGAAGCGCCTAGAACCGCTCGGCCACTCTGGCCGGCGCTGATTCCTGTATCAATAGCCAGATAACATCAGTGTGATAGCCTGCGTTAAAAAAAAGTGTCACGTGCAAGGATCGGACAGCCGTAATACAGGTTGACCGCCAATCAAATTAAGATTCGGTTGTATTGGAAAGGAAAAGAAAAAGAAGATTGGGTTTAACGTCTCATTAACGACGGGGTCATTAGTGTCGGAACATAAGCTCTGACTTGGGAATAATGGGAAAGGAAAATGATCGTACCATTTCAAGGAAACTTTCCTTCGTCGGAGGCAGACTTTTTAACAATACTGCTACCTCTGTCATCTGTCTCGCGTAGCGACGGTGAGAATAAGCTGAGGTTAAGGAGCACACCGAGTTATACAGACGGTCATTTTTCTCTCGCTGTATGTGCGAACGAAATACGATAATGCTGATATGCAATATCCCCCGCCATCTACCGCAGTGTTTCTTCTGCAGTGTGTATGGTGATGGAGATATCTTTTCAGATTCTGAATTAAGCTCACTAAAGTCCATCAACGAGCTACAGCGAGAGCTGTGAGTGCGTCGCAACGTTCGCATACTATACGCATTAACCTGTTCTCTTCCAGCAGCTAAGAGCTAATTTGATAGTCGATCAGTATGGAGAAAATTGAAGACACGATTAAACAACTTAAGAAAGGTCAAGTGCTCAGAAATAACTAATCTTGATAAAGAAACAGGATTTGTTATATGCTGTTGCCACCCAGAATGCAACGTCCTGAAGGCAGTCTTCGTTTGCGGCCACAAGAACTGGACGAGCTTAGAATTTCAGCGCCGGCGCACGTGGGATTGTGGATAATCTTTCAGAGAAATCGCTGATCGTTTCGGACGGAACCAAGCAACTATGATGAGGATCTGTAATCGGTGAACGCAGGAGGGAACGACGGATCGTCGGGATCGATTTCACCCATGTCGTTACACCACTACACGTGATGACTGGTAGTATATTGTGCGCATGACAGTGATGGATCGCTCTGCCACATTACAAACCATATCACATAAATTCGGTCCGTTGCGCAACAAGCAGAGTCCGTGTGTACCATCTGACGTCGTTAGCAGCAGAGTGGATTGTCCGAAAGGCTTTCATTGCTGCGTTTACCGAGTCAACGCCACAAGCGTTTGCTCCGGCAATGGTGCGATGAACGACGGACATGGGCAACCGAATGGAATGACATCGTTTTTACCGACGAATCCCGATCCTGCCTGCACCACCACGATGGTCGGATTAGATTCTGAAGAGACAGCGTGGTGAGAGACTGTTGTACTGTTGCCTTATGCATCGCCGTACTGGTCTTGACCCGTAGCGGATACAGAAAAACTTCAAGGAGGGGGCGCTAAAGATATCTTGAGCTACCTTTACTTTTATCGTAATAAAAAATAATCAAGTCATATGCAAAGTTTAAGAAAGTTTATTTACATCTACATCTACATCCATACTCCGCAAGCCACATGACGGTGTGTGGCGGAGGATACCTTGAGTACCTCTATCGGTTCTCCCTTCTATTCCAGTCTCGTATTGTTCGTAGAAAGAAGGATTGTCGGTATGCTTCTGTGTGGACTCTAATCTCTCTGATTTTATCCTCATGGTCTCTTCGCGAGATATACGTAGGAGGGAGTAATATACTGCTTGACTCTTCGGTGAAGGTATGTTCTCGAAACTTTAACAAAAGCCCGTACCGAGCTACTGAGCGTCTCTCCTGCAGAGTCTTCCACTGGAGTTTATCTATCATCTCCGT
Source organism: Schistocerca americana (assembly GCF_021461395.2). Lineage (NCBI taxonomy): Eukaryota > Metazoa > Arthropoda > Insecta > Orthoptera > Acrididae > Schistocerca > Schistocerca americana. The sequence goes on along the minus strand of NC_060123.1, from coordinate 124,638,262 downwards.
AACGCTTTCGCGATTACTAAATGTTCCTGTAACGAAACGCGCTGCTCTCCGTTGGATCTTCTCTATCTCTTCTATCAACCCTATCTGGTACGGATCACACACTGCTGAGCAGAATTCAAGCAGTGGGCGAACAAGCGTACTGTAACCTACTTCCTTTGTTTTCGGATTGCATTTCCTTAGGATTCTTCAAACTGATTATAGACATACGAGATACACATACAAGACAATGCCATATCTCATGATACAAAAAAGTTGCAATTGTGGTTCTCTTCTGTAAATGATGAATTCTGTGTGCCTATTCTTCCTAGCAAATTGGTTGATTACATCGTCAATAGGACAATCAATGTCAGGGTGAGTGTTCAACAAAGCTAAGCCATTAAGTCGATCCTCCTCTCGTTGTTGACCTCAGCCATGTCTTTGTACGCCGCAATGTTGAAAAACTTCTTCTTACTGTAGCAATAGATGCAGGTAGACAAGCAAATATTTTGTACAGCGTGTAAAAGGTAGGATAGTCAGATCTAGGATAAATAGACAACGCTTGCATAACAGAATCACCATCATTAAGGGCGTTTATGCTCGTTTGCTTGGAGTGAAGAATCTCTCCCATTAGTTTCTTCTTCAAAGAACGGTAGTTCAGTTAAGCACTGATTCGATTTACGTGCCAGATCATTACCGTCATGTTTCAGTAGTTGTGAGGGCAAATGTACGTTGAATTTTAAACGATAAGTATTTTCTTCAGCAAAACGTTCTCTCATGTCAGTCATAACATGATCCAGTGTTGGAATAAAAATAGTTCTTTTCTAAAATATCATTGCACCAACATTATAATCGCAGTTTTCCCTGTGTCTTTGTCTGCTTGTAAGACGAGGAACACTCATCTCCACGTCTAACTCTTTCATAACTGCCTTCGCCTCTTCAACAATACGAGCAAAGTGGCTATCAGCATTAGCTCTCATGTCATCGTACACCTTGAGCGTCGAATCTAATTTTGCTTTTGCCATCGCGACGTCCAATCTAGGGTCTTGTAAGATTTTGCAGACTGGATATGTTATGCTCATAATGTCACTCAGTGTAAACAGAGTGATAATAAACTCGCAATTAGAGAGAGCTTGAAGGAGAATACTGGCTTTGGCAGCCGTTGTTCTGTCCCTCCAACACTGTGTTTCTTTAAGAGCTTTGCAAACTGTTCCGAGATCAGCTGCGAATTGAATAAAAAAGCGTCATGTCGCTCAACCCATCTCGTTTGACGATGAGACTGCAGCGAGTGTTTTAGGTGACTCTTCAATGTTGCGAACCACTCGCTAGACGTTGTAAACAACGATACTACTACTTCAGTAGTATCAAGTGAGTTTCTCACACTTGTAACTTTTTAACTGCGAGAGACAGCGAGGTTGAGCTGATGACTTCAACACGCTGCTACCTGCGCGTTGACAGCTTTCTTTTTTATTGTGGCCACAACTCCTTTCATTTCTGACATATTAACTGAGCAACAATAACTGCCTGTACCCACACAGTTCTCCAGAGACAGAGAAAGGCTTTCCATTCTCCTTAGAATCGTAGTACCTAATACTTCACCAGTAACGCTACGCTCTTCATCTTGACCCTCTTCAGGTTCATCGTCAGTGTTTCCACTACAATCATTGTCTTTATAGATGTCAACGAAACCCAAAAATCTTTCGTGTAATTTTCAGTCATCATCACCATATCTTGCAGCTAAACTCTGTTGGGCGATGTGCGCTATGTCCGTAGTCTCATCGAAGATTATGCTGTAATAACGAGAATCTTTGATTTCCTCCAATATTCTCTAAAACATCACTGCGTCACAACACGAAATAAGTTTTTTACACGTTGTTTTACTTATGTAAGTGGCGTTCGCTTTAGTGGTCTCAAGGTGATGTTTTAGTTGCAAGTCTCCAGCGTCAATTCTAAATCTTAGACGAGCTCTAAAGCTTCCCTCGTTACTCACTATACTTTCACGATCATTTCCGTTTTCTAATAGACTCCCATCATCTCTATGCTCCCGCAGAGGAATATTTTGGCTTCCCATGGAATATGATTTTATTTTTTATTTTTATAGGTGCAAGACGGTCTCTGTTTTCCGTAATGCTTTCCACTCTCTGTCTTGACAATTGCTTTATGATCTCAAATTTGCGGTTGTCTCGAGTCGCCAAAAATGATTTTGCATCTGTTGACGCTTCAACGTGGTACTTGAGAAGAGAGTGAATCTCAAGGTCACCATCTTTACCAGTAAGTTTGGCAAACTTTGTTAGTGGTTCAGTCACAAGTTTCTTGGCGATAGTGAATTTCTTTCCTGCAACCATTTTATTATTCACAAAAATTGAACAGTTAATGCAAAGAAGTCCATTTTTAACTTGTGAGAACACCAGCCATGGATACTGTTCAAAGTGATAGTCGTGCACTTGTCTGTGTTCAACCCGTCCCCTCTTGTTGTGCTCGGAAGTAGGAAAAATATATTCTTCTTCATGTTTCCCTGGAGCTATGAGAAGCTTGTGTTTTATATCATCATTAATATTTCCCGACGCTAATATATCCAAATAGTTGCCAATATACGTGGGATTAAAGGAATCAGTCGCTGAACTTTGTTGTGGAAATTTCGACGAAGTGCTGGGCTCTGCCTTTACATCTGGTGCTGTTTTTGCGGCTGAATGGTGACCGCAATCTTCAGATGTTCCTACTTTTCTTTTTCTTATTACATTACGATCCATTTTATTACATTGTTACGATATAGGTAAATTAGATGCCAATTATTCTCGAATAAACACATTATTCGCACTGAAAAATGCAACACTAGTACACTTAGCACTAAAACACACACGCTCACACTCCGCGTATTTCTAATATCACTGAGCACAACATTGGCTGAAGTCCGTGGTAACAGCCAATAGCCGGCCGCGGTGGCCGTGCGGTTCTGGCGCTGCAGTCCGGAACCGCGAGGCTGCTACGGTCGCAGGTTCGAATCCTGCCTCGGGCATGGGTGTGTGTGATGTCCTTAGGTTAGTTAGGTTTAAGTAGTTCTAAGTTCTAGGGGACTTATGACCTAAGATGTTGAGTCCCATAGTGCTCAGAGCCATTTGAACCATTTGAACAGCCAATAATCACTTCCAAGTTATCGTGACGATTGTAGCTTTCAAACTGACTACCTCACAGCGACTCTGCTTCCCTTATATATGTGGCTCGGTTGTTTCGAGAACATTCGCTGCCAGAATGTTCGCTTCCACACTTTCACGGAATGTGAACAAATACCTACTGCGAAAGCAACAGACCAATATGTTACACAGGACGTATAAGGGCGAGTTTCGAATGATGACGTCATCCGGCAATTTATGTGTGTGGAACTTTTATTGTCGATTCCGTTCCTTTCTAGTGCATTCGATAGAGGGCCTATGTAGTAATAATGCGTTTTTAGGAATCTTCTCGAAAGTCGCTATTATCGAAGATATACGCATAAATAGTTTCTCATACGTAACTCGTAATACGAGTGTGAAGGTTAGTCGAGAGTGAGAGTGTTCAGTTGATTGTGAAGTATTAATAACAGCAATTCACAGTAATTTGTCAGTAAAAATACCGTTACTGAGAAATTACTATGAATTACTATTATTAGTACTTCACAACCAACTAATCACTCTCACTCTTGACGAATCTTCGTACTTCTACTTGCTACAATTAGGACTTTTTACTTATTCATTCTTCAGTCTTAATATTTCTGCTTCTGAATGTAAACTAGCTTCCTATTCGGCGAATAGTCCGCATTTATAACGCTATGTATCGGAAGTTCTCTGTAAAAGAAATCCGTAGAAAACTCGCGACTTTTCTCGAACAAATGCCAGACAGAATAACGTATCGAAATCGCTAGAATGGCCGCGACCTTTCTCGTAGGTATGTGTTAGTTATCTATATGCAAGACAAAAACGTATAAAATACGATGACGCGGATGCGTGTGTTACATAGGAAAGTACAACTACTCCATAACTCGATTCAGTCGAGTCGACAGACGAAAGAAACGAATGAATAGCGTGCTGGCTGACTGGCGGGGACGGCGGTAGTGACAATGCGTGAGACCCGCAAGGGGAGGGGTGGGGGGGGGGGGCGGGGAGGGGGCGCCCCGCACGTCGCCCATACACTATGTGATCAAAAGTATCCGAACACCTGGCTAAAATGACTTACAAATTCGTGGCGCTCTCCATCGGTAACGCTGGAATTCAATATGGTGTTGGCCATCCTTAGCCTTGATGACAGGTTCCACTCTCGCAGGCATACATTCAATCAGGTGCTGGAAGGTTTCTTTGGGAATGCCAGCCCATTCTTGATGGTGTGCTGCACTGAGGAGAGGTGTCAATGTCGGTCCGTGAGGCCTGGCACGAAGTCGGCTTTCCAAAACATCCCAAAGGTATTCTATAGGATTCAGGTCAGGACTCTGTGCAGGCCAGCCAATTACAGGGATGATAATTTCGTGTAACCACTCCGTCACAGGCTGTGTATTATGAACAGGCGCTCGATCGTGCTGAAAGATGCAATCGCCATCCCCGAATTGCTCTTCAACAGTGGAAAGCAAGAAAGTGCTTAAAACATCAATGTAGGCCTGTGCTGGGATAGTGCCACGCAAAACAAGGGGTACAAGCCCCCTCCATGAAAAACACGACCACACCATAACACCACCGTCTCCGAATTTTACTCTTGGCACTACGCACGCTGGCAGACGACGTTCACCGGGTATTCGCCATACTCACACCCTGCCACCGTATCGCCACATTGTTTACCGTGATTCGTCACTCCACACAACGTTTTTCCACTGTCCAATCGTCCAATGTTTACGCTCCTTACACCAAGCGAGACGTCGTTTGGCATTTACCGGCGTGATGTGTGGCTTATGAGCAGCCGCTCGACCAGGAAAATCCAAATGTTCTCACCTCCCGTCTGTCACAGTACTTGCAGTGGATACTGATGCAGTTTGGAATTCCTGTGTGATGATCTGGATAGATGTCAGCCTATTACACATTACGAACCTCTTCAACTGTTGGCGGTCTCTGTCAGTCAACAGACGAGGTCGGCCTGTACACTTTTGTGCTGTACATGTCCCTTCTCATTTCCACTTGACTATCACATCAGAAACAGTGGACATTGGGATGTTTAGGAATGTGGAAATCTCGCATACAGATGTATGACACAAGTGACACCCAATCACCTAACCGCGTTCGAAGTCCGTGAGTTCCGCGGACCGCCTCATTCTGCTCTCTCACGATGTCTGATGACTGCTGAGGTCGCTGATATGGAGTACCTGGCAGAAGATGGCACGTAATATGAGAAACATATGTTTTTCGGGGTGCCCGGATAATTTTGATCACATAGTGTATGTATCCGCCACTGTCCTGCACCCGATATTACGGTTAGGGATGGTTCTCGATTCCACTCTCGCACCCCCCCCCCCCCCGCCTCCCCCCTCCCCCCCCCCCCCCCCCTCTGCCATATTCGGTACACTAACCAACCAGCATCACACCTCTGAAGTGTTGGAACCTGTTGTCTTCCGTGTGTTGTGTGATGTCCTTAGGTTAGTTAGGTTTAAGTAGTTCTAAGTTCTAGGGGACTGATGACCATAGATGTTAAGTCCCATAGTGCTCAGGGCCATTTGAACCATTTGCTGTCTTCCAATACCCTCGGAGTTTGCCGACGGCCACAATGCAACAGGATAATGATTGATCATACGCGGCGCGCAATGTTCAAGACTTCGTCGCTCGTCCGATTCGATTGCTGCCTTGGCTTCCCTGTTCTTCCGATCTCTCTCTCGCCTATAGTAAAGGTATGGTCGGTGATTGGGATCGACTGGCCCAGGATACACAAACCGCTGCTTCACCAGATCAACTTTGGCAGTACGCGGATGTAGTATGGACTGCTAAAGCCCAACAACGCATCCAGTACTGATTTCATCATCTTCCTCACTTCACATGGGGCTGTATTTTCAGTCCTGTGATCTTTGTACAACCTGTTATCTCCCAAGCCAATATGGCTGTGTTTTCTCCGGTCCTTAATGGTACTGCATTTTGGATGGCCATAGGTTTTTAATTTTGAGATACATAACACGAAAACAGATTAAGGTATTTTTTATTATCATGTGAGCCAAGGTAAGAAACGGCCTAATGAAGTGTTTACCTTTGTATAGCATTAAATTGAGAACTTTGTTCCCAAAACGTAAGAGAACTCCATCAGTTCAGTGATGCTTGTGGAGGCCAAAGCAGCAACCACACGGTCGTAAGAATGTTATTGTTCTTAACAGACAGAGGCAAACTTGACAGTATGTACCAGTACTTCAAACTCTTATCTACCATCTGATCACCACTTTTGTGTCGTGAAAAGAAAATTGCAAATGTCCGGCTGAGTCCTTCTTCCAAGTAAGTACATGTCACTTATCACATAATCCAGCAACCTCGGTCGATTTAAAGTTTATGCAGCAAAAACATGCAGGACAGTGGATTTTAAAAAAAGGGTAGAGCCCTTAATGCAAAAACGTTGTCGTCTCATCCGAAACGATGAGAAGAGGCACTAGAAACAGGATAAACTATAAACTGCTCCGCCAATAGTATCTGTACTAAGAGTACAGTTCAGAAAAGAAGAGCAAGTAATTGTTAAGCACTATATTGGGAGACTCGAAGTTGATGCATTTATATTAATGAAAACCAGGACACATTTTCCCAACACGAACACTGGGCTTCCTCAGACGAAAGCAAGTGATGGGATAGTTCCCAAAAACAACAAAAAGAAAGATGATGCTGAGATACTACTGAAGCATATTAAAGATTCACAGAATCAAGTCTCTTGTAATCAGATGAAAATATGGCCTACCACTGAAGTGGATGAAAATGACTGAAAAGTGACTAGAACCGATAATCTTTTTAACATCCTGTGTATTCATTTTTGTTTGCAGCTAGGGCAGCTTTGTGAGGACTTAAAGTTATAAGTTAATATTAAACATATGCAGCCTATCTAGGTTCAAAATCAGAACCAGTACGTTATTTTGTTATCACTTAAATGTTTTTCATAACTTGGTTATGTAACGGTAATAATGCATTTTTCTATGTAACAGTGCGCCCATGATATATATAGGCATATACTTTTATATTACATTGATTGCGTTCGAAGTGCTGTTGCTCATTCCAGAATGAGATTTTCACTTTGCAGCGGAGTGTGTGCTGATATGAAACTTCGTGGCAGATTAAAACTGTGTGCCGGACCGGGACCAGGACCCTTGCCTTTCGCGAGCAAGTGCTGTTCTCGTGCAAGTAATGGCAGAAGTAAAGCTGTGACGACAGGGCGTGAGTCGTGCTTGGGTAGCTCAGTTGGTAGAGCACTTGCCCGCGAAAGGCAAAGGTCCCGATTTCGAGTCTCGGTCCGGCACACACTTTTAATCTGCCAGGAAATTTCACGGTTACTCATTAATTATGAGTTCTTACTTTCATGTAATTTGAATAAGCGCCTTCAAATATATTTGATTCCTCGTTTGTTACCACAAGGGGAGAACGCCAGGTGTTAGAAAACACAATAGCAGCTATAAATATTTTTCAAACTAGGTAATATTAGAAACTCCCTGGCAGATTAAAACTGTATGCCGGACCGAGACTCGAACTCGGGACCTTTGCCTTTCGCGGGGAAGTGCTCTACCAACAGTGCAAAGGTCCCGAGTTCGAGTCTCGGTCCGGCATACAGTTTTAATCTGCCAGGAAGTTTCATATCAGCGCACACTCCGCTCCAGAGTGAAAATCTCATTCGTAGGTAATATTAGCCTTACACATTCCAAAAAATGAATTGTTCGCACAGTAAATTATTAAATAAGGTTATGAAATGATTATTTCTTTCTCCTGAATAATTTATCAGTCTTGAGATGTCCGCTTTTACAATTAAGGGATTCCGTTGTTGTGCCGATATAGTTTCGAAAACCAGAAACGCCAGGCTTCCGAATATTTCTCTATCTCTATATTGTGCTTTAAGTGAGGAATAACACAACAGCGTTTCTTAATTTCCAGTCTCTGCTTTACTTCCCTACGTGATACGTTTTCAGGCAAAGAACAATGCAAACAATATTTAAATGAGTCACGTAGACAACGAATTCGTTTAGCTGGGTTCGTAGGGGCCCAGTACCGAGTCTTTTTAACAGTGTTGAGCTGCCCGACGTAAGCAGCCATGTTGACAGGCTGATGTGTTAACAACCGGGCACTGATTTAACCCAGAATGAATAGCAGTAGAGCTGTTAGCAGTACGAGTTGCTTACATTTCTCACCACGGCCGCGGAGCTGAGGTGGGAAAACAACAGCAGTCAGATACGACCTGGTACTGTCTCTAAGCGATTTGCACGGTAAGAACAGCACAAGTGAACACGTACAGTTTCTGGTCTCCAAAATTAAATATTTCATGAATAAAGGCGCTGTAAATTCGAAACGTCCGTCATGTCATCTCTCAGCCTCGGCGAAATCGAAGTTTCATGAATCTAAAAGAGAATCACAACACATGACATGGAATGCAATGACCACATGAGAATTATCACAGCTAAAGCAAGCGACAGTATACCGCTCACTGGAGGAATATTTGGTCTGTGCAGTTTACCTACTAAATATCGAGTGGTTGGAATTAAACTGACGGTGTTCCGAGCGCTGTAGTGCAGTCTGTATACTGAGCAGAACGTTGAAACATTGAAGGTTATGTTCATTAATCAGTATGCTGAAGAACATAGTAGCTCCACTTTCTGCCACCGTGTGAAAATATGGCGCTGTAAGCGGTCAGAAAGTGAAATGTTTCCTGTATTGACGTCAGTATGCTGATTGTCGCTTGGCAACGGATGTTGATTTCTTTTGTGAGTGACTCTTGATACAAAGTCTTAGGAATGCTGAAGTTTTCCGTACGAAACGAACGGCTATCGAGAAGAAAGACCGTGCACTGCTGGTAAAGTTGCTTTATCAGAACGACACCAACAGTACCGCTGTATTGTGGGAACATTGCCGACAGAAACAGCTCCGAAGAGATCCCATGTCAATAAAAGGACTAAAACATATGATCAATAAATTTGAAGAAAGAGTCCATTTAGCTGATGCAGCAGAGAGAGGGAGGCGGTCCATTCCCATGACAGTTCTGATGACGTCGCTGTGGCTATAGCCGACCACGCAGCATGTGGCTCAAATTTTGCAGCCAGTCCTCGACCTGCGTCACGGAAATTCTCTTACTTGGTCAACAGTTCAAAAGACTTTGCGGTGCATCTTACACAGTTTCAGAATGTGCACCAAATGAAGCTCCAAGATAGGCTAAAACGCCGTGAATTGTCCTTGGTTTATTGGCATGTTAACAAATTTCTCTTCTTCAGAAACGCTTTCCTTGCCATTGCCAGTCTACATTTTATATCCTCTCTACTTCGACCATCAACAGTTATTTTGCTCCCCAAATAGCAAAACTCCTTTACTGCTTTAAGTGACTCATTTCCTAATCTGATTGCCTCAGCATCACCCGACTTAATTCGACTACATTCCATTATCCTCGTTTTGCTTTTGTTGATGTTCATCTTATATCCTCCTTTCAAGACACTATCCATTCCATTCAACTGCTCTTCTAAGTCCTTTGCTGTCTCTGACAGAGTTACAATGTCATCGGTGAACCTCAAAGTTTTTATTTGTTCTCCATGGATTTTAATTCCTACTCCGAATTTTTCTTTTGTTTCCTTTACTGCTTGCTCAATATACAGATTGAATAACATCGGGGAGAGGCTACAACCCTGTCTCCCTCCCTTCCCAACCACTGCTTCCCTTTCATACCCCTCGACTCTTATAACCGCCATCTGGTTTCTGTACAAATTGTAAATAGCCTTTCGCTCCCTGTATTTTACCCCTGCCACCTTCAGAATTTGAAAGATAGTGTTCCAGTCAACGTTGTCAAAAGCTTTCTCTAAGTCTACAAATGCAGAAACGTAGGTTTGCCTTTCCTTAATCTATTTTCTAAGATAAGCAGCAGTGGTAATCTTCATAAACATAATGAAGAAGTAAAGAAAATCGTAAGAGGCCTAACAATCAAAAATTATCATGTAACTATCTAAATCAACGCTGATGATACAATTGAGATTCCGCAAATAACATTAGTCTCATTATTTTAGTTCCTGAATGTTTCCCTTACACTTCGTATTATTATACAGTAATACGCCTACTTACGCTGCCCTGTTTTACGCGATTCGGCTGTTTGATCGGCCCGCTCTCCTATTACCCCACTCCGCCCACACAGTGTTCGGCGTACAAATTCGGACGTGTTTCGTGCGTGGCTTTATTGATAAGATTCTAACTATATCACCCAAACAAAGCAGAACTAATTCTTTAAATCAAAGAAGAAAAGGAAATAATTATCTTTGCAACGTAAACTTAAAAGACTTCGATAGGAAAATTAATATCTGTGATTTAGCAAAGAAGTCTGATCTGCCGGAATCAACAGTCAGAAAAATTATAAAAGATAAAGAAAAAATTCTTGAAGGAATGAAAAATGCTCAGTTTTTGAATTCTAGTGTCATTCGTAAACGTCGTGATATTATCGCTCAGATGGAAATAATGTAAAATTATGGTGCGATAATCGTATAAGAGTGAAAATTTTAGTTGTTGGTCGGAACACGGTGTGCTCTCAAGCTTAACTGATTTTTGAGGGGCTGAAACAAGAAGCTGGAGAGGCGGACGTAGATGACATGTTTCCAGCTATGTAATAATGGTTGCTTTCGCCGATTCAAAAGACGTTGTAGCTGGCACAGCATCACTGAAAATGGAGAAGCGGCAAGCGCTTATAAAGAGACTGCGTCCCTCTAGCCAGAAAAACCGAAGGAGGTGATAGAGGGTGATTATACCAGGCAAACTACATTCAGCGGAGATGAAAGTGGTCTGTTCTGGGAGAATATGTCTTAAAGAACTTCTATCGCGTGTGAAATGAAAACTTTTTATGGTTTCAAAACCGCCAAAGATCGATCGACAGTGATGGCTATGGCGAAAGCAGCTGGTAATTGCAAACGAAACTTTATTGCTTAGAAAATACAAAAGCTTTAAAAAATACGTCTAAAGCTGAGTTGCCCTTGATTTGGAAGAATGATAAAGCTTGGGTGACAGATTATCTTTTTGGTGACTGGTTTAGTCATCACTCCATATCTGAAGTTGAACGTTATTTCCAGTTAAAACAAATCCCATATGACGTGATGCTATTATTCGACAACGCAGCAGGTCACCCTCATGTTACTCTAATTTCAACCCACGTGTGAAAGTAATGTTTTTGCCACCAAATGCAACAGGACTGTTTCAACTAATGGACCAGGGATCCTTAAAGCATTTAAGGCTTACTACACGAGACGATCATTTGCGCATTCACATGAAGCTACGAGACAAAACAACGAGCTCTCTGCTAAAGACTTTTGGAAGCAATTCAGTGTTTCAGATGCCAAGAGAATTGTTGAACAGTCTTGGAACGAAATTGCACAAGAAACTTCAAATGCTTCTAGAAAGAACTGTCCTTTTTTCGCCACTGATACCCAATAGGAATTAGCACGAGACTGATAAAACTGATAATGTCATCCAAGAAGTGGTCGATCTTGGCAGACAATTAATTTTAAAGGTGGACGGTTAAGACGTTCGAAACTGTCACATTCACAGAATCGGTTGCTGACACCTGATGAGGTTATAGAAATGCGACAGTAAAAGCAAAACTTTGAAACCGAGCGAGGTGGCGCAGTGGTTAGACACTGGACTCGCGTTCGGAAGGACGACGGTTCAATCCCGCGTCCGGCCATCCTGATTTAGGTTTTCCGTGATTTCCCTAAATCACTCCAGGCAAATGCCGGGATGGTTCCTCTGAAAGGGCACGGCCGACTTCCTTCCCCATCCTTCCCTAATCCGATGAGACCGATGACCACGCTGTCTGGTCTCCTTCCCCAAACCAACCAACCAAAACTTTGAACAATGTGATTGTTTAGACCCTGTTCAATCAGAAGATCAAATGATGGTTGTAATTCTTTAGATGCTGTTCAATCAGAAGATCAAATGACGGTTGTCAAATGACAGAGGGCTTCAGTTAAACTGAAAAAGGGATACAAATGTAACAAAAAAATATACTCCAACAAAATGCGCATTTCTGCTAGACCACACAGTAAAAAAAATTATTGATGTACATAGAGGAAATTTTCGGGAGAAGAAAAAAATTAGAGTCGTCAGGCGATTGTTAGATTTTGTGAAGTTTTCTTCATCGTAATAGCTTCGGTTTGCATTGTTGCGATGCATAATGCTGTAGTGTAATAATTTTGTTATATTATTGGACATTTTATTAAACGCTTTTCTTTTAAATTACATTGTTTTCCTTAGTCTCTGGTCCGAACTTCACGTAATTTGCGTATATTTATGTACAAAATTGGACCCAGACTTAACACGAATTCGACTTAATAGGTTTATAGCTCTATCCGACCTATCGCGTATGTCCGAGGTATTAGTGTTTCCGGAACTGAGATTACGAAGAAGGATTTGGTTTTATTCAAGTAATGTTGGAAGAACATCGTGCAGTTTTAATCACAGCTTCGAAAAAGTCATGTAGCGACCACGAAACCTGGAGACGCTGTTAGTAAGTCTATGCGTATTCAGCTTCCAAAGCGACACATTTTTCCCACCGATGGACGGCTTGGCGGAGACCTTGGTTGCAGAAGTCTATGCTTTGGCTCTTCAGCAAATGTTCCAGTTCGAAAGCCACCACATGGTCATTCAGGAAAAGCCTGCCATGCTATGTTTCTTCATCCGAGGAAAGAAAATGAAGTCACTGGGTGCTTGTCAGGAGGTGGAGAGGGAGGGGGTTATGAGCAGCTCTAAGAAGTAGCATGTGTGCCTCCGTACAATACGAAATGAGCCAGTAATGGAGTAAGAAATTTCCTTGGTCAGCTTCCCGTAACACTTGCTCTTGACTAGCTACAGCTCATCACGAGACAAGTATGCTCTATGACGGATTACCCCTCACGAGCATGATCCCATGTCACCGAGTCATGGCAGTGCCAAAATAAGTCAGTATCGACTTGTCCAATGTTGGTATGGTCTTCGCTTGCTTCGGCGTTGGTGAAACCACGTATTTCTACTCAGTATTACAGTTGTACACTCAGTACTCGCCCACTGTGATTAGGCTGCTAAGAAGTCATCTGGATTGGCCAGAGCCAATTGTGGGATTTCTGCTTCTGTCTCATTTCGGCGGGCATTGGAAATGGATGGTACTCCAACCTGGACCTTGCATTGTTCCTCTGTAATTGTATTTTGTCGTGATGATAATTAGTGCTACACTATGTGATCAAAAAATATCCGGACACCTGGCTGAAAATGACTAACAAGTTCACGGCGCCCTCCATCGGTAATGCTGGAATTCACTGTGGTATTGGCACACTCTTAGCCTTGAAGACATCTTCCACTCTCGCAGGCATACATTCAATCAGGTGCTGGAAGGTTTCTGGGGGTGTGGCAGACAATTCTTCATGGAGTGCTGCACTGAGGAGAGGTATCGATGTCGGTCGGTGAGGTCAGGCACGAAATCGGCGTTCCAAAACATCCCAAAGGTGTTCTGTAGGATTCAGGTCAGGACTCTGTGCAGGCCAGTCCATTCATTACAGGGATGGTATTGTCGTGTAACCACTCCATGACAGGCTGTGTATTATAAACAGGTGCTCGATCGTGTTGAAAGATGCAATCGCCATCCCCAAATTGCTCTTCAACAGTGGGAAGCAAGAAGGCGCTTAAAACATCAATGTAGCCTGTGCTGTGATAGTGCAACGCAAAACAACAAGGGGTGCAAGACCCATCCATGAAAAACACGACTACACCATCGCTTCCGAATTTTACTGTTGGCACTACAAACGCTGGCAGATGACGTTCACCGAGCATTTGCCATACCCACACCCTGCCATCGGATCGCCACATTGTTTACCGTGATTCGTTACTCCACACAACATTTTTCCGCTGTTCAGTCGCCCAATGTTTACGCTCCTTACACCAACCCCTACGCCGGCTACGAACGCTTTTCGCTTGCTGTGTTACGAGATAAGTAATTTAGCTAGTAATTAATCGTTTTTGCTGTATATTCTATAGAATTTACGTGCATTAGTGTCAGATAGACTTGATAAATTGAAGGTTTCAGTTTTATTAGCGTCTGAATAAGATAAGCGAAGTTTCTGTTTAGGAAACTTTCGGATGTACGCAAACGTTTGTTTACAAAAAAATGGTTCAAATGGCTCTGAGCACTATGGGACTTAACATCTACGGTCATCAGTCCCCTAGAACTTAGAACTACCCTGAACCTAACTAACCTAAGGACATCACACAACACCCAGTCATCACGAGGCAGAGAAAATCCCTGACCCCGTCGGGAATCGAACCCGGGAACCCAGGCGCGGGAAGCGAGAACGCTACCGCACGACCACGAGCTGCGGACGTTTGCTTACATTCTTAATTGACGTTGAATACGCGGGATTGTCAATTAAGTCAGTGAACAATCCTCAGTATTTATGTTTATTAGTGTCATGTAGACTCGTTATATTTAAGGTAGCAGTTTTTATAGTTTTATTAGGTCATTTTCGGGTGTATGTAAACGCTAGTTTACATTATAAAATTGAAATGAAATGTGTGTGAAATCTTATGGGACTTAACTGCTAAGGTCATCAGTCCCTAAGCTTACACACTACTTAACCTAAATTATCCTAAGGACAAACACACACACCCATGCTCGAGGGAGGACTCGAACCTCCGCCAGGACCAGCCGCACAGTCCATGACTGCAGCGCCCCAGACCGCACGGCTAATCCCACGCGGCTCTACATTATAAATACGAGGGATAATCAGTAGGTGTAGCTTACCGTAGTTTACTGTTTAATTCGTTAATAATTTTTACTAGATAGCCCCTAACAGTTTACTGTAGGTCATTGTCTTATTCTATAGTATTCACTAAATAGCCCTTAGCAGGAAAATAAGCACCAGATCTAGCTTCTACCATACATTTTTATTGTTTTTTCATTATTGTCCTTTCTGTCAACTAGAGTGTAGCTGTTAACCTTGTGTGGCAGTAGGTTTCCTTAAGTTTCTTACAGTAAATCAGTTATTAGCTAGCTGGTTAGGACTGTGTCTGTTGTGTGTGGATGCAGGAGGAGTTGGCCACTGTCCAAACGCAGCTGGAAGCTTTGTTGGCCACAGTCAACAACCTCCAGAGTGCCACCTTGAGGTGTGGTGGGGCTGGGGTGCCTGGGGCAGCCTCTGCTGTACTAGATGTGCAGGGGGGATGTCACAGCTGTCTGAGCCGACCTCAGGTTCGACTAAGCTGGCCGACCCACTCTCACCTCAGTGTGGGTGGCGGACTGTGTCGAGGTCTCGAGCCTCAAGGCGAAGGCTGCATGGGGGATGCAGGCTCCTGACAAATCCCATGCACTTTGCTAATAGATTCAGTGTGCTATCTGATGCTGGGGGGAGGCTGAGCCGGATCAGAATGCTCCTTCTGCCAGGATAGTGACCGCTCCTTCAGCAAGGTCCGGACAAGCTCGTGGTGGTAGGGGTTGATTAGTTATTGGGAGCTCCAATTTTAGGCGGGTCATGGAGCCCCTCAGGAACATAGCGGTTAGGGGGGGGGGGGGGGGGGGAAGAAGTCCAACGTCCACTCGGTGTGCTTGCCGGGAGGCCTTGTCCGGGATGTGGAAGAGGCTCTTCCGGCAGTTATCGAGCGTGCGGGGTGCGGCCAGCTGCAGATTGTTGCAGATGTTGGCACCAACGATGCCTGTCGTCGGAGTTCCGAGAAAATCCTTGGGTCCTTTCCACAGCTGGCTAAATTAGCGAAGACGGCCTCCATCTCTCGAGGAGTGGAAGCCAAGCTGACGATCTGCAGCATCGTACCCAGTGTGGACGGGGTCCTCTGGTTTGGTGTCGAGAGGAGAATCTAAACCAGAGGCTACGTTGACTCTGTGACGAAAGTGGTTGTAGATTCCTCGACCTACACTATGGGGTGGAAGATTGTAGGACACCCCTCGATGTATGAGGGGTGCACTACACACAGGAAGCAGCTACATGGGTAGCACAGTACTTGTGGCGTGCACATGGTTTTTTTTTTTTTTTTTTAGATTAGGTTCCTCCCCACAGGAAACAAAGCATTGGTGAAATGCCTGGGCTCGCAGGCAGAGCGGATTAGGTTGTGGAAAGGGCCCAAAATGAGCTCCTGTCAGTTGTACTCAACATAAAAACTGTATTATCAACACACAATATTACAAGAAGGATGCAAAACACTCAAAACTTTAATCGACCTCCTTGATTAACCTTAGATCGGCCTAAGCAAAAATTGAAATACAAGGTTCTTCTGGAGGTGTGACCCAAAAATATTTTCTAAATCTTCAATCTAAAGAGGCTGAAGGCCTTAGCACTTTAATTTTAATGGAACTCGGCTGGAGGCAGCATATTAAGCAATAAGAAGTGTTTCAATCCAATGGCAGAAGGCCTAATCTTAAAACAATTGAAGCAAATTTGGCTGAAGGCCCCATACAAAAACATCACAACCATATACGTTAAGGGCAAAACAAGAACATTAATTTCAGAGATATTAAAACTCGGCTGAAGGCCACACATCAACACAATAATTTAACTGCTTAAGGCCTTAAAAGATTTGATGTAAAATTCGGCTGAAGGCTCCTACAAGAACAACAATCTGTTGCCTTAGGCCAAGAGAAGAACATTAGTTCAGGATATATAAAACTCGCCTAAAGGCCACACATCAACCAAATAACTAAAACATGGAGGTTACTATGTAATAGACACGGAACGGCGCTCAGAAGTTCCAAGGGTGGGCCTAGAAATGTAACACTAACGCCCATTTAGGCGAGACAGGCAGCCTGATCAACAATTTCTTAATCGAAGGCAGCTCAACCAGGAGACAGCCGACCGACCAATCAACCAAATTACGCCTGCTCCACGCAACCCGCAAAACGACCACAATGTTTCAATACAACGACACACAGAATCAAATGAAGAAATGTAAACAGTTTAGGATCGATAGTAAGTTAAGTGAGGACTCAACTTTCATGTTCAAGATCGGTGAGAAACGAACTTCCTAGCACTCGCAAGCAGCATCTCACACTCCAACCACGCGTGCACGCCGCCAGCTGCTCCAGCCCGACTCCACACAGCGGGGGCTTGCTTGCTGCTCCACGCCAACTGACTGACTGGACTGCTGGTCCATCCGCGACTGCTGCTCCGTCGTGACTGCACTGTTGGTGCCTCTCCCACTCACTGACTTCCTTCGGACGGACGACGTCCCGGAGACACTGGCTCTGACCCAACCATGCAGAGGTAACACAACCGACATCTCTGCACAGGAAGGAACCGACCCAAATACACGTCGTCGATGCCCGACCAAACTACCAGCCAACGGTCGTCCCTGCTGGCACTGGCTGTGGGACCTCACTGGGGCTTCGTAACCGACTGCACTTCTACCACGTTCCAACTCCATCTCCTCCAAGTCCGAAATCCTCCAACTGACTTCCAGACTCACGACGACCCGGAAATACAGGGTGTTTCAAAAAGAATACCACAACTTTAGGAATTTAAAACTCTGCAACGACAAAAGGCAGAGCTAAGCACTATCTGTCGGCGAATTAAGGGAGCTATAAAGTTTCATTTAGTTGTACATTTGTTCGCTTGAGGCGCTGTTGACCAGGCGTCAGCGTCAGTTGATGCTAAGATGGCGACCGCTCAACAGAAAGCTTTTTGTGTTATTGAGTACGGCAGAAGTGAATCGACGACAGTTGTTCAGCGTGCATTTCGAACGAAGTATGGTGTTAAACTTCCTGATAGGTGGTGTATTAAACGTTGGTATAAACAGTTTACAGAGAATGGGTATTTGTGCAAAGGGAAAAGTTCTGGACGGCCGAGAACGAGTGATGAAATTGTAGCACGCATCCAGCAAGCATTTGTTCGCAGCCCAGGAAAATCGACTCGCAGAGCTAGCAGAGAGCTGCAAATTCCACAATCAACTGTATGGAGAGTCCTACGAAAAAGGTTAGTTATGAAACCGAGGCGATGGATCGGCCGCCAGGCAGCCCGTGACAGAGCACTTCATCACTGGCCTCCAAGAAGCCCTGATCTTACCCCCTGCGATTTTTTCTTATGGGGGTATGTTAAGGATATGGTGTTTCGGCCACCTCTCCCAGCCACCACTGATGATTTGAAACGAGAAATAACAGCAGCTATCCAAACTGTTACGCCTGATATGCTACAGAGAGTGTGGAACGAGTTGGAGTATCTGGTTGATATTGCTCGAGTGTCTGGAGGGGGCCATATTGAACATCTCTGAACTTGTTTTTGAGTGAAAAAAAACTTTTTAAATACTCTTTGTAATGATGTATAACAGAAGGTTATATTATGTTTATTTCATTAAATACACATTTTTAAAGTTGTGGTATTCTTTTTGAATCACCCTGTACTATCGGTCGCTCCAGAGATGGTACGACAGTGCACTTACCGATACACGCTGCTGCTGTCGCTCACGGGCAAGTAAGGCAGGATGTTAGTGACGCCAGTAAATGGAATAAGAAAACGAGGCGACAGTACCGTAATAGAAGATGACAAACAATAAATGGCATGAATAAGAGCTGTGCACGGCTAAAAAATTACCAGTTCGTGACAACGATGTGGGTGTGCCAACTGTAAAAATTGCTAGATCGCCTAAACAGGTCATTCCAAAGGATTTAAATATGCTAAATCTCATATTAGTAAATTGTCGAAGTGTCTGTAGCAAGATCCCCGAGTTACTATCCGAAATAAACAGTAGCAATGCCAATAACGCACTAGGTACACAAAGCTAGTTGAAACCAGACATAAATAGCAGTGAAATTTTGAACTCGGATTGGACAGTGTTTAGGAAGGATAGGACTGATGCTATGAGAGGTGGTGTGTTCATTGCAGTTAAAAGCTGTTTAAACGCAGTTGAGATCGATACTGGGTCAGACTGTGAAATGGTCTGGATAAAGCTGTCAATCAGACAAGGATTGATCATTGTATTAGGGTGTTTTTATAGACCACCAGCATCCGCAACAAACGTCGCAGAACGTTTCAGGGAAAGTCTTGAGTACATAGCAAATAAATATCTTTAATCTGGCATCCATTGACTGGGAAAATTACACGTTTATCACAGGGGGAAGAAGCAAAGACTCGTCTGAAGTTATTCTAGGAGCGCTCTCAACATACTACCTTGAGCAATTTGTTAGAAAACCAACTCGAGAGGGGAATATATTAGATACCTTGGCGATAAACAGACCTGATTTTTTTGAGGAAGTTAATCTAGAAGAAGGTATTAGTGACCATAAGGTCGTTGTGGCTTCTATGTCAGTGGGAGTTGCAAAAAAATCAAAGAAACAGCGTAGAGTTTTCTTGTTTAGGGAAGCAAATAAGTGTCAATATCTTCAAAGTCAGCTCCAAGCATTCACCGCGGGATACAAAGATACTGAGCATCTTTGGTCGGAATTTGAAGGTATTGTCCAACACGTGCTAAAGAAGTATCTGCGTAGTAAAAATATAGAGGAGGGAAAGGATCCACCTTGGTACAATAAACGTATCAGGAAGTTGCTGAGAAAGCAGAGAATTTTGCACAGTGGTTTCAAACGTAGTCACTGCCCCGCTGACAAACAGAAATTATGTGAAATGAAAGCAGCTGTTAAGAAGTCAATGAGAGATTCTTATAACGAATTTGAAAGCAATATTTTATCTGCAGATTCTGAATCTAACCCAAACAAATTTTGGTCGTACGTAAAATCTATAAACGCTACAAATAATTCAGTACCTTCTATTGCTGATAGTACAGGTAATGTAACGGATGATGATAAACAGTGGGCCGAAATTCTAAACGTAGCTTTCAAAAACTCGTTTACCGTAGAGGTCTGCAGCACCATTCCCCCTTTCAATTATCGAACAACCGCAAGGATGGCTGACATAGTGTTTAGTGTATCTGGGATTGTAAAACAGTTAAGATCCTTAGACGCCAGATGGCATCTGGCCCAGACGGTACGATGGCTATGCTACAAATATAGCACCATTCTTATCCATCATCTATCAGAGATAATTGGAACAGCGGAAAGTTGCACGGGACTGGAAGAAGGCCCAGGTCATAGCAATGTAAAAAAAGGTTAGAAAATCGGATGCACATAATTACCGGCCAATTTCACTACATCGATTTGTTGTAGAATCACGGAACATATTTTGTGTTCAGACATAATGACCTTTCTACACTCTGAGAAGCTCATCTGCAGAAACCAGCACTGTTTTAGGAAACAGCGGTCATGCAAGACACTACTGGCCCTCTTTGTGCATGATATACAACAGGCTATAGACACCGTATCCCAGATTGATGCCATATTACTCGACTTTCGAAAGGCGTTCGACTCAGTTCCGCACTGTCGCTTGCTCCAAAAAGTGGGCGCTTACGGTCTATACAATGACATATGCGGTTGGATAGAAAGTTTTCTAACGGACAGAGAGCAGTATGTCGTCCTGAATGGGGTGACTTCAACAGAAACAATAGTAACTTCAGGTGTGCCCCAGGGCAGCGTAATAGGTCCGCTGCTTTTTACGATTTACGTAAACAATCTGGGTGATGGTACTGACAGCGGCATTAGAGTGTGCTGTA
Source organism: Schistocerca americana (assembly GCF_021461395.2). NCBI lineage: Eukaryota > Metazoa > Arthropoda > Insecta > Orthoptera > Acrididae > Schistocerca > Schistocerca americana. Next base: position 124,617,581 of record NC_060123.1, on the reverse strand, counting down.
GTCTACAAGAAAGTAGTATCACACGAAAGCTGTGAACAAATCAATGAGGATTTGCAGAAAATAAATGCGTGCTGTACTGACTGGCATTATCTCTCAATATTAGTAAGTATAACTTACTGCGTATAACAAGGCGAAAATCCCCATTAATATACGAATACAAAATAAATGCCCGATCTTTGGAAGCGGTAACACCCGTCAAGTATCTGGGTGTGACTATTCGTAATTATCTCATATGGAATGATCAGAGCCGTCCGCGGTGGCCGTGCGGTTCTGGCGCTGCAGTCCGGAACCGCGGGACTGCTACGGTCGCAGGTTCGAATCCTGCCTCGGGCATGGGTGTGTGTGATGTCCTTAGGTTTAAGTAGTTCTAAGTTCTAGGTGACTTATGACCTAAGATGTTGAGTCCCATAGTGCTCAGAGCCATTTAAATGATCAGATTACACAAGTAACGGGCAAGGCGAACTATAGATTGCGGTTTATTGGTAAAATCCTGAAGCGATGCAGTCTTTCAACAAAGGAAATTGCTTACAATACGTTAGTTCGTCCAGTCTTAGAGTACTGTTCGTCTGTATGGGGCCCTTACCAGTTGGGTCTGATTCAAAAGATTGAGAAGGTCCAAAGAAGAGAGGCAAGATTCGTGACTGGTACATTTAGCCATCGTGAGAGCGTTACAAATCTCATAGAAAGTTTGAAGTGGGACACACTTGCAGATAGACGACGCGCTAAACGAAAGAGCCTGCTCACTAAAGTCCGAGATCCGATCTTCACCGAGGATGTAGAGCATATATTATTACAACCAAGTTTCAAATCGCGCAATGATCGCCATTCAAAGATAAGGCGTTCAGACAGTAGTTTTTCCCTCGTGCGATCCGCGAGTGGAACGGAGGGGGGAGGGGGGGGGGAAATACGAGTTTGGCGCGAATTGTGCCCTCTGCCACACACCGCTTGGTGGCTAGCGGAGTATACATGTAGTTGTAGATGTAGAAGCGAGGCGTCGTTTGGCATTTACCGGCGTGATGTGTGGCTTGTGAGCAGCCGCTCGACCATGAAATCCAAGTTTTCTTGCTTCCCGCCTGTCATAGTACTTGCACTGGATCCTGATGCAGTGTGGAATTCCTGTGTGATGATCTGGATAGATGTCTGCCTATTACACATTACGAACCTCTTCAACTGTCCGCAGGCACATGGGGTAGCCGCGCGGTCCGGGGCGCCTTGTCCCGGTCCGCGCGGCTCCTCACGTCGGAGGTTCGAGTCCTCCCTCGGGCACGGGTGTGTGTGTTGTCCATATCGTAAGTTATTTTAAATATGTACGTAGGCTTAGGTACCGATGACCTCAGCAGTTTGGTCCTATAAGACCTTACCACAAATTTCCAATCGTCGGCGGTCTCTGTCAGTCAACAGACGAGACCGAAATGTACGTTTTTGTGAGGCACGTGTACCTTCACGTTTGCACTTCACTTGGAACTAGGGATGTTTAGGAATGTGGAAATCTCGCATACTGATGTATGACACAAGTGACACACAATCACCTGACCACATTCGAAGTCCGTGAGTCCCGCAGAGCTCCCCATTCTGTTCTCTCACGATGTCTAATGACTACTGAGGTCGCTGATATGGAGTATCTGGCAGTAGGTGGGCCGGCCAGAGTGGCCGAGCGGTTCTAGGCGCTACAGTCTGGATCCGCGCGACCGCTACGGTCGCAGTTTCGAATCCTGCCTCGGGCATGGATGTCTATGATGTCCTTAGGTTAGTTAGGTTTAAGTAGTTCTAAGCTCTAGGGGACTTACGACCACAGCAGTTGAGTCCCATAGTGCTCAGAGCCATTTGAACCAACGATAGTTGTCAGAGCCATTTTTTGAATTTTGTCTATGTCACAGACCGACTTGTTGCCGGTCCCACTTGCAAGATAAGCCGCTGGTTCAGTATTGCCTCGCATGTTCCTACATTTCTCCGGAACCCTAACTGATCTTCTCCGAAGTCGGCTTCTGCCTGTTTCCCCATACTTCTGTCACTATTATACAACCATAAATTATGAAACTGATGGTTCGCTATTATTCACACCTGTCAATCCCTGTCTGTTTTTGGCAGTAGGTGGCAGCACAATGCACCTAATATGAAAAACCGTAGGTTTTTTGGGGTGTCTGGATACTCTTGATCACATAGTGTGTTTGATTACCCCCTTCCATTAGCACGCCCGGCTAGCCGCGCGGTCTAACGCGCTGCTTCCAGAGCGGGAAGGCGTGCCGGTAACCGGCACGAATCCGCCCGGCGGAGTAGTGACGAGGTCCGGTGTGCCAGCCAGCCTGTGGATGGATTTTAAGGCGATTTTCCATCTGCCTCGGCGAATGCGGGCTGGTTCCCCTTATTCCGCCTGAGTTACACTATGTCGCCGATGCTGCGCAAACACTGTCTCCACGTACGTGTACACCATAATTACTCCACCACGCAAACATTTGGGATTATACTCGTCGGGTATGAGACGTTCTTGGAGGGTCCACTGGGGGCCGAACCGCACAGTAACCCCGGGTTCGGTGTGGGGCGGCAGTGGGGCGGGTGGACTGCTGTGGCCTGTTGTGGGGTTGTGATCCACTGAGGGCTGCGGCGGGGACGAAGCCTCTCCGTCGTTTCTAGGTCCCCGGTTCAGTACACAATACACACACATCCCCGCCGGCCGGGGTGGCCGAGCGGTTCTAGGCCCTACAGTCTGGAACCGCGCGATCGCTACGGTCGCAGGTTCGAATCCTGCCTCGGGCATGGGTGTGTGCGATGTCCTTAGGTTAGTTAGGTTTAAGTAGTTCTAAGTTCTTGGGGACTGATGAACTCAGAAGTTAAGTCTCATAGTGCTCAGAGCCATTTGAACCATTTGAACACACATCCCCTTCCATAGGTAAGTGAAATAAGATAGATGATAAAAAGCAATCTTTTAGGGAAAATCCGGCAGCAAAATGAAGAGAGACTGAAAATGAGAATGCTAGACAAAATAAACAGGTCTTGTATAAGTATTTAATCAGTGTTACAAAATATCAAAATACTTAGTCGTATGTCACTCCAGGAAATTCTACAGTGATTAAAAATTGCAGAGCAGGTACAATTCGCGTGTAACTTTCTTTTCTCAGAGCGGCGGATTGCTAACCGAAGGGACCCAGCTTCAATTGCTGGCTGGATTGGAGATTTTCTCCGTTCAGGGACTGGCTGTTGTCCTCACGTCCATATTGACATAATTGAGACTCCACTACTGAGATGCCGAAAGCCACTGAAAAAAAGGAAGAAAGAAAGGAAGAACGAAAACTTTCCTTTCGTTGGCATGTTTCATTCGACAAATGCTAGCATCTTAAAAAATATTACGTAGATATAGTACACGTACAACGGCGCGCTATACCCATGTTTGTAACGTGTGGCTCACGTAATTTTTGAAGATGTTCTCGTTGGTTGAGTGAAAGATGTCAGAATAAAGGAAAGTTGCCTGCGACTTGCGGCTGGTCTACAACGTTAATTTCTGACGGTCGCTGTTCGCCTGCAGCCGATATCTGCCCTCGCTAAATTCTGCAGTGGATGTTCACCTATTAGAACTGCTGTTTATCGCTGTGTTCCTACTGGCGTCAGACCACCGGTATATCGAAAACAGCCGGGATATCTCTACCTGTCACACAGCTTGCTTTTCCGCGCACGCTCGTAAACACGTCGCGCCAAACTTTCCAGCAGCACTTATTCACCACTGAGTTGTTTTCCACTGATATGTGAAAAGTGGACAGTAAACAGGGCGTTCAAAAATAGCCAATTATCTTCTATTTGACTGTACTGTAGCTATAAGGAATGATACTGTGATTTTTGCTTTATTTTTGCCTGCAAGTTCCAAGTTGCTACTAACACCAGAGTGCGCAAGTCGATGTTAAGTATTTAATCCACCTTCGTTGCTTCGTAAGACACACACACACACACACACACACACACACACACACACACACACACACACACATATATATATATATATATATATATATATATATATATATATATATATATATATAGCGTGGTCCATTGATAGTGATCGGGCCAAATATCTCACGAAATAAGCATCGAACGAAAAAACTACAAAGAACGAAACTCGGCTAGCTTGAAGGGGGAAACCAGATGGCGCTATGGTTGGCCCCCTAGATGGCGCTGCTATAGGTCAAACACACGTCAACTGCGTTTTTTTAAATGGGAAAATATTCGTGTAGTAAGTAAAGAAATAAGAAAGTTTTAGTTGGACCACTTTTTTCGCTTTGTGGTAGATGACGCTGTAATAGTCACAAACGTAGAAGTACGTGGTATCACGTAACATTCCGCCAGTGCGGAAGGTATTTGCTTCGTGCTACATTACCCGTGTTAAAATGGACCGTTTACCAATTGCGGAAAAGGTCGATATCATGTTGATGTATGGCTGTTGTGATCAAAATGCCCAACGGGTGTGTGCTATGTATACTGCTCGGTATCCTGGACGACATCATCCAAGTGTCCGAACCGCTCGCCGGATAGTTACGTTATTTAAGGAAACAGGAAGTGTTCAGCCACATGTGAAACGTCAACCACGACCTGCAACAAATGATGATGGCCAAGTAGGTGTTTTAGCTGCTGTCGCGGCTAATCCGCACATCAGTAGCAGACAAATTGCGCGAGAATAGGGAATCTCAAAAACGTCGGTGTTGAGAATGCTACATCAACATCGATTGCATCCGTACCATATTTCTGTGCACCAGGAATTGCATGGCGACGACTTTGAACGTCGTGTACAGTTCTGCCACCGGACACAAGAGAAATTACGGGACGATGACAGATTTTTTGCACGCGTTCTATTTAGCGACGAAGCGTCATTCACCAACAGCGGTAACGTAAACCGGCATAATATGCGCTATTGGGCAACGGAAAATCCACGACGGCTGCGACAAGTGGAACATCAGCGATCTTGGCGGGTTAATGCACGGTGCGGCATTATAGGAGGAAGGATAGTTGGCCCTCATTTTATCGATGGCAATCTAAATGGTACAATGTATGCTGATTTCCTACGTAATGTTCTACCGATGTTACTACAAGACGTTCCACTGCATGACAGTATGGCGATGTACTTCCAACATGATGGATGTCCGGCACATAGCTCGCGTGCGGTTGAAGCGGTATTGAATAGCATATTTTGTGACAGGTGGATTGGTCGTCGAAGCACCGCACGCTCACCGGATCTGACGTCCCCGGATTTCTTTCTGTGGGTAAAGTTGTAGGATATTTGCTATCGTGATCCACCGACAACGCCTGTCAACATGCGTCAGTGCATTGTCAATGCATGTGCGAACATTACGGAAGGCGAACTACAGTACTAGCTGTTGAGAGGAATGTCGTTACACGTATTGCCAAATGCATTGAGGTTGACAGACATCATTTTGAGCATTTATTGCATTAATGTGGTATTCACAGGTAATCACGCTGTAACAGATGCGTTCTCAGAAATGATAAGTTCACAAAGGTACATGTATCACATTGGAACAACCTAAATAAAATGTTCAAACGTACCTACCTTCAGTGTTTTAATTTAAAAAACGTACCTGTTACCAACTGTTCGTCCAAAATTGTGATCCATATGTTTGTGACTATTACAGCGCCATTTATCACGAAGCGAAAAAAGTGGTCCAAGTAAAACATTCGTATTTCTTTGCGTACTACACGAATATGTAATAAAAAATGGGAGTTCCTATTTTAAAAAACGCAGTTGACATGCCTTTGACCTATGGCAGCGCCATCTAGCGGGCCAACCATAGCGCCATCTGGTTTCCCCCTTCAAGCTAGACAAGTTTCGTTCTTTGTAGTTTTTTCGTTTGATGCTTATTTCGTGAGATATTTGGCCCGGTCACGATCAATGGACCACCATATATATATATATATATATATATATATATATATATATATATATATATATATATATATATATATATATATATACTAGTAGAGAGAGAGAAGGAAGGAAGACAGGGAGGAGGTATACTGCAAGACTACGATATTCACCATTCCGTAATCATACCAATACCGCTAGTGGAATAGGAAGAGAAGTGACTAGTAGTGGTACAGCGTACCCTCTGCCATGCACCATGCAATGGCTTGCGGTATATGAATGTAGATGCAGGAAAGTCGGAAACTATGACTGTAAGAACATCACTCGTCATCCTGCAAAATATGTTTCCAAACTTTACCTTACAGTGCTTCAGATCGTCAGTCTACACCGTGTCTGATGAATGACAAATTTTTGGGAATCAACACTACGCGAAAAGTAATATACAACAATATCGCGTTAAAAAAACATCAGAAGTATCAAATATTTCAGTGACAAAATTCTAGAGTGAACATAACACCGTTAACAATGATAATAAAAGATAGTAATAACGATAGGGATTTACCTTTCAGAGCTTACTAACGAATACGAAATAGGGAAGATTAGGACCATGGCCTGTCAGCAGATTTCAGTCATTAGCTTAGAATATTTTGCGAAAACTATGGTCACACTAAATAAGGATTACGTGATTAGATAAACATGCATATATCCCATATGAAGGGAGAGATTATTCCTATTCATGTAATATCAGGGAGTTAGAACTACCACACACAGTTCAGTTGAGCTAAAGTATTCGTACAAGAACAGTATCTTCCCTTTTACAATTACTGATTCATATCAGTAAGCCACATTACCGTAGGATGATGAAGTGAATCTCAAATATTCGTTAGCGAATATATTTTTATTCCCCATCATCTCAGTGAGTTTATATCTCCCGTACTACAGCTAACCGGATATAAAGAAGCCATTCAGGAAACCTCAAACACCAAACAGCCTAAAGTTGAGTACCATACGTGTATGCTTCAAATTCTGTCTTTCTCTGTAGACTGATACTGAACTGATATTCTCTGCTTTCTGTTTTACGTAGATATAATAAAAACCATTAAGTTATTGTGACTACTATTCCACAATATTTTATGTTTTGTGATATCTTGGTTCACACAGCCAAAACCTTACGTAAATCACAAAATATTGCCAATGGTAATAATTTCTAGGTTATTGGCTGTAGCATATCTTCTGTCAACATAAAGGTAGCCTATTCAGTTGACAATCCAAGTCCAAACTATTCGTTATTGAGAACTTTCTTCTGTTGTTCAAAAAACTGCTCAGTGTCCTTAAACACACATTCCCAGCAAAAGTGGCAGAGTCCTAGGGCAAACAAGCAAATTTTCGAATCATTGACATAAATTCAGTGGCGGCAAATGAAAATTTGGGCTGTACTGCAACTGGAAGTCGGATTTACTGCTTTACGTGAGCAGTTTCATTGACATAAATTCAGTGGCGGCAAATGAAAATTTGGGCTGTACTGCAACTGGAAAACGGATTTACTGCTTTACGTGAGCAGTTGCCTTAACTGCATAGGCTATCCAAGCACACACTCCGTCTAGCCCAAATTTTCTACCTGTTGCACGCTATACAGGGTGTTACAAACAGGTACGGCCAAACTTTGGGGAAACATTCATCACACACAAATAAAGAAAAGATGTTATGTGGACATGTGTCCGGAAACGCTTAATTTCCATGTTAGAGCTCATTTTAGTTTCGTCAGTATGTACTGTACTTCCTCGATTCACAGCCAGTTGGCCCAATTGAAGGAAGGTAATGTTGACTTCAGTGCTTGTGTTGACATGCGACTCATTGCTCTACAGTACTAGCATCAAGCACATCAGTACGTAGCATCAACAGGTTAGTGTTCATCACGAACGTGGTTTTGCAGTCAGTGCAATGTTTACAAATGCGGAGTTGGCAGATGCCCATTTGATGTATGGATTAGCACGGGGCAATAGCTGTGGCGCGGTACGTTTGTATCGAGACACATTTCCAGAACGAAGGTTCAAATGGTTCATGTGGTGTCACCGCCAGACACCACACTTGCTAGGTGGTAGCTTAAATCGGCCGCGGTCCATTTAGTACATGTCGGACCCGCGTGTCGTCACTGTGTGATCGCAGACCAAGCGCCACCACAAGGCAGGTCTCGAGATACGGACTAGCACTCGCCCCAGTTGTACGGACGACATTGCTAGCGACTATACTGACGAATCCTTTCTCTCATTTGCCGAGAGACAGAATAGCCTTCAGCTAAGTCCATGGCTACGACCTAGCATGGCGCCATTAGCCTTACATAGTTTGATAGTTATCGTATGAAATGTCTCATCAAGAATGCTGTATTCACAACAAGGATAAATAAAAGTTAAGTATTCGAGGAGCTGTATACTTTTCTTATTAGCATTCAATACTTATCCTGTTCCAGAATTCACGCCCGTCTGCGTTAGATAGCGTGCATTTCGGCCTCCTCTATCTACAAGGTGTTGGCACATTTGCCAACACATCATTGGCGACGAGGATGGGATTAACTACATGAATGTCCATGGGCGAAGGGTCACGAGCCTGAGTATTCTTGGTTCGATTCCGGCGCGAAGCAAAGGGCCTGGAATGGTCGTGATTGTCTGATCTGAGCTTTTTCTGGCAAACACTTTGAACATGTCCTTTCTTATTACAGAAAAAGCAAATAGCTTGGCGTGACGGGCAATCGTCGCGCGAATGTCTAGTTGCACACCGCGGGCATGATTTCAGCACTGCATTGGCACGCTTTCGCGGGACACGTGGTTGTGCGGACGTGCGCGAAGGCTGTTTACAGTTCCTTGCAGCGCGCCCGGCGGGCCGGTTAATGCGACACACAGCTGGCGAAGTTTCAAATGGTTCCTGAGCAAAGTCAATCCAATATGTCTATCCAATATGTCTATCACTTGTTGAAGGGAGGGATTAACTAGTTTCAAAATCTGTTCCCGTATGCGAACATCAGAAACGTTCTGTGCAATTGCATCACGCACCATAGTATCTGAATAAGGAAGGCCACAGTCACATTCAAACGCACAATCCCTTGTAAGGCCTTGCAATGTGGCAACCCACTCCCTGTTAGTTTGACCGGCCGTACGTTTTGTACGAAAGAAAGTATACCTTTTTGCAACTACATTAACTGTTTCTTTGAAATAGGCGTCCAATGCCGACAAAATTTCTTCGTAGGACAGAGTTGCTATGTCGCGTCGGGGAAACAATTCCACTTCATCCGAACAAGCCTGTACCTTCGCGTACAGCGCAGAAATTCATTCGCTGGTCTATTTTTCTCTCGCAGTACCGCTACGATATCTTGTATCGGTCCACTGCTAAGCACGGAAACGCCGATGCGTTGTCCCGTTTGCCTGTTGCTGAGGATAAAGCATTCGATTCTTCCGAACTTGCTTGCATGTTCATTGATGCGGAAACCGATGAAGTGATCGAATCGTTTCCGATTGATTTTCGTCGTGTAGCTACAGCCACAGCTGCTGACCCTGTCCTTGCTACCGTTTTGCGTTTTGTTGCTACGCAATGGCCTTTGTCAAAGTCTCGGATCCAGGATCCGTTGGTTCGCCGAATTTTTGCTCACAAGGAGAGACTTTTTGTTCGACGTGGTGTTTTGTTGTTGCGTTCTGATAATGATCAGTCCAGAGTCGTGGTCCCACGTTCGTTACAGTCCTCTGTTTTACGGCTTCTTCACCAAGGACATTGGGGTATAGTGCGAACGAAACAACTTGCTCGTCAGCACTGTACTTGGTTCGGAATCGATGCTGCGATAACGAATATGTGTCCTTCTTGCATGGCGTGTTCCGAACAACAATTCGCACTGCCGCGGAAAGTCTTTGCATGGCCAAAAGCCACTTCCCCTTGGCAACGCTTGCACATCGATTTTGCTGGTCCATTCTGGAATGCTCGATGGTTGGTTCTGGTGGATGCCTTCAGTAATTTTCCTTTTGTTGTCCAGATGTCTTCCACGACGTCCTCTGCCACCATCCAAGCGTTGTCTGCTATCTTTTGCATTGAAGGTCTTTCGCAGACTATTGTTTCCGACAATGGCCCACAATTCATGTCCGCAGAATTTCAGTCATTCTGCCAGGCGAATGGTATTCAACATCTGACGTCCGCGCCGTTTTCGCCTCAGTCAAACGGTGCCGCTGAACGATTGGTCCGGACTTTCAAGTCCCAGATGTTGAAGTTGAAAGAGTCGCATTCTCGGGAGGACGCGTTGTTGCTCTTTTTGTCTTCGTATCGCTCTCAGCCCCGAGATGGTCGCTCGCCGGCTGAGTTGCTCCACGGTCGTCCTCATCGAACCTTGATGTCTTTGCTGCATCCGCCGCATCAGGTTCCTGTGCAGCGGCAGACTTCTGCTTTTGCTCCAGGCGACGTTGTATTCTATCGCAACTATCGAGGTTCACGGCGTTGGCTCGCAGGGCGCATTCTTCGCTGCCTCGGCCGCGCGATGTATTTGGTTTTGGGGGCCTCTGGTGAGGTGCGTCGGCATCTCAATCAGCTGCGCCTCTGTCGTCGCACGGGTTCTGCCGCTCCCCGTCTGCTTTCAGCGACGGTGCCGTCCGGTCAGCGCCCTGGGGACCCATCGACTGGCTCGCCTCATCCCCAGGTGTTACCGACGATGCCTTCCATTTTGCCCCATGGCGACGCGCCGCCGCAGCCGCCGCCGCCGCCTGTTCTCACGCCGGCGCCGCCCGCATTCGACGCTTCGCTGCAGCCGCCAAGCGCCTCCCTGGGTCACGCGCCGCCGATCGCTTCCCGTGGCCAGCCGTCCTCCGCCATGGAACTGTTGCCCGCTCCGGACCACATGGCGTCTTCGCGCGTTGGGTACCCACCGCAATGGAGGTCGACCCTTCGGCCCCTCCTGTCTCTTTACGGGCGCATACACCGCATGTTGACGTGCACCCTGGACTAGGTTTTCACGCGTTTCCTAGCTCCCCTCGGACCGAATGGCCGGGTGCGGGTGGCACAGCCTCGCCTGTTGTTAGGCTCCCCACCTCATCGCATACGTCAACATGGGGTCCTCCCCACGGCGGGCGGCAGTCATATAACACGACCGTTCGCCGATTTGCGGGGGAGGAATGTGGTGTCACCGCCAGACACCACACTTGCTAGGTGGTAGCTTAAATCGGCCGCGGTCCATTTAGTACATGTCGGACCCGCGTGTCGTCACTGTGTGATCGCAGACCGAGCGCCACCACAAGGCAGGTCTCGAGATACGGACTAGCACTTGCCCCAGTTGTACGGACGACATTGCTAGCGACTATACTGACGAAGCCTTTCTCTCATTTGCCGAGAGACAGTTAGAATAGCCTTCAGCTAAGTCCATGAATACGACCTAGCATGGCGCCATTAGCCTTACATAGTTTGATAGTTATCGTATGAAATGTCTCATCAAGAATGCTGTATTCACAACAAGGATAAATAAAAGTTAAGTATTCGAGGAGCTGTATACTTTTCTTATTAGCATTCAATACTTATCCTGTTCCAGAATTCACGCCCGTCTGCGTTAGATAGCGTGCATTTCGGCCTCCTCTATCTACAAGTAGTTGGCACATTTGCCAACACATCAGTTCAAATGGCTCTGAGCACTATGGGACTTAACATCTGTGGTCATCAGTCCCCTAGAACTTAGAACTACTTAAATCTAACTAACCTAAGGGCATCACACACATCCATGCCCTAGGCAGGATTCGAACCTGCGACCGTACCAGTCGCGCGGTTCCGGACTGAGCGCCTAGAACCGCTAGACCACCGCGGCCGGCTCAGAACGAAGGTGACCCGACAGGAAGACGTTAGAAGCAATTGATCGGCGTCTTAGGGAGCACGGAACATTCTAGCCTACGAATCGCGACTGGGGAAGACCTAGAACGACGAGGACACCTGGAATGGACGAGGCAATTCTTCGTACAGTTGACGATAACCCTAATGTCAGCGTCAGAGAAGTTGCTGCTGTACAAGGTAACGTTGACCACGTCACTCTATGGAGAGTGCTACTGGAGAACCAGTTGTTTCCGTACCATGTACAGCGTGTGCAGGCACTATCAGCAGCTGATTGGCCTCCACGGGTACACTTCTGCGAATGGTTCATCCAACAATGTGTCAATCCTCATTTCAGTGCAAATGTTCTCTTTACGGATGAGGCTTCATTCCAACGTGATGAAATTGTAAATTTTCACGATCAACATGTGTGGGCTGACGAGAATCCGCACGCAATTGTGCAATCACGTCATCAACACAGATTTTCTGTGAACGTTTGGGCAGGCATTGTTGGTGATGTCTTGTTCTTCCACCTACGCTCAATGGAGCACGTTATCATTATTTCATACGGGATACTCTACCTGTGCTGCTAGAACGTGTGCCTTTACAAGTACGATACAACATGCAGTTCATGCACGATGGAGTTCCTGCACATTTCAGTCGAAGTGTTCGTACGCTTCTCAACAACAGATTCGGTGACCGATGGATTGGTAGGGGCGGACCAAATCCATGGCCTTCTCGCTCTCCTGACCTCAACCATCTTGACTTTCATTCATGGGGGCATTTGAAAGCTCTTGTCTACGCAACCCCGGTACCAAATGTAGCGACTCTTCGTGCTCGTATTGCGGACGGCTGTGATACAATACGCCATTCTCCAGGGCTGCATCAGCGCATCAGGGATTCCATGCGACGAAGGGTGGATGCATGTATCCTCGCTAAAGGAGGACATTTTCAACATTTCCTGTAACAAAGTGTTTGAAGTCACACTGATACGTTCTGTTGCTGTGTGTTTCCATTCCACGATTAATGTGATGTGAAGAGAAGTAATAAAATGAGCTCTAACATGGAAAGTAAGCGTTTCCGGACACATGTCCAAATAACATATTTTCTTTCTTTGTGTGTGAGGAATGTTTCCTGAAAGTTTGGCCGTGCCTTTTTGTAACACCCTGTATACAGGGGATAGGCAAAATAATGTGAACGGTGGCAGTAACTGGATGGTTGTGTTACACGTTGAACAAGGCATGTAAGGCACGTGTCTCGCTGTACTGAGCATGTTCAGTACGGAGAAGGCATCAGCGCAAGTCGTTTGCGAGTACTGCACACTGCGTATTTGCATTCAGAGGCTGAGATCGACGTGCAGTGAAGGACCTAACGGAGTTCCAAAGAGGGCAGATTGTGGGGGCTCGATTAGCTGTGAGCATCAGTAACCAAGACAGCCCACTTATTGAATGTTTCAAGAGTAACTGTTTCGACGGTCATGACAGCCTACACAAAACATGGAAAGACATCTTCGTGTAAACGTAACAGTGGGTGCAAATCAAAACTAAACGACAGAGGTCGTCGTACGCTAACATGAATTGTGTCAAAACAACACAAAACTACGGCGGCTAAAGTGACTGCACAGCTCAATAGCCATCTTCGAGACCCCATCTCTATCAACACTGTCCGCATGGAACTCCATGAAGCGAATGTTCATGGACAAGCTGCTATATCGAAACCATTAGTGTCGACAACCAACGAAAAGAAGCGTAAAAAATGGCGTCAGGAGCATAAATCTTGGACGGCTGATCAGTGTAAACACCTCATATGGGCCGACGAGTCAACGTTTTCGTTATTTCCAACACCGGGCGAGGTCCGTCTTTGCAATCACGACACCGAGCAGCGCGGTACAGATGGGCCCAACAACATGCCGAATGGACCGCTCAGGATGGCATCACGTTCTCTTCACCGATGAGTATTGCTTATACCTTCAACTGGACAATCGTCGGAGACGTTTTTCTAGGCAATCCGGTCAGGCTGAACGCCTTAGACACACTGTCCAGAGGGTACAGCAAGGTGGAGGTATCCTGCTGTTTTGGGGTGGCATTATGTGAGGCCGACGTACGCCGCTGGTGGTCATGAAAGGCGCGGTAACGGGCGTACGATACGTGAATGCCACCCTCCGACCGACAGTGCAACCATATCGGCAGCGTATTGGCAAGGCATTCGTTTTCATGTACGACAATTCACGCCAAAAGAAGCGTACAGTCCTGACTGCTTGATTGCAACGGTTAAGCATGGAGATGGAAGTGTGATGGTGTGGGCAGCCATATCATAGTATTCTGCTGGTCCCATCATTACTCTCAAAGGCAGTGTTACAGCCAACGATTATGTGAACATTTTAGGTGGACAGGTGCACCCCATCATTCAAATGTTGTTTCCCAACAATGATGCCATATTTCAGGACGCTAATACACCCATTCACGCAGCCAGGACAGTACAATCGTGGTATGAGGAGGATGCAACTGAGCTGCAGCGTCTTCCCTGGCCAGCACAGTCCCGGACTTCATCATTATCGAACCCCTGTGGGAGATATTGGAGCGCAGACTCCTGAGCAGACGTCCGCCTCCCTCGTCACTACAGGAGATAGAAGAGGTTCTGATCGAAGAGTGGCATGACATTCCACTGGAGACTAAACAATCATTATATGCCAGTATTCCAAGAAGAATCGCAGCTGTATACGGACAAATGGGGGTCCAACCCCTTATTAACAGTGGACGATACATTTGTAGTGTGCGACTGGTAGAGAGTTTGGGCTGGACGGAGAGCGTGCACGGATAGCCAAAGCATTCCGCTTCAGGAGCTTCGTGATCAGCGGTGCATATTGGTAACTGAAGGGACCCGGGTTCGAGTCACAGCGGGGTCGGAGATTTTCTCCGCTCGGAGGCTGGTTGATGTGTTGTCCTTACTTTCGTATCGTCATAATTGACATTCCACTGTTGATATGGCTGTATAGACACGTACGGAAAAAAAAACACTACCGAGTGAGCCACGGTACTTATCGCCAAAATCTTCATTTGCCAGCACGGTAGCTCGTTGAAAAAGGTGTCATGTGACCTCCGCCCAGACCAGATGCTAGGAACAAAGACGAACAAAATGAGGAGATGGGGGAAAGAAATGGTAAGCGTTGTACAATGTAAAAATGAAGTCTCGAGTTCGAGTCCACTCCAGTCTCTAAATTTATAAAAAAAAAAAAAAAAATTGGGCATTTAATGCGACCATTCACGTAATGCGGGATATCCAGATTTGAGACCTTGTCAAGCATTAATTTTCAACTGTTGTCACTGAATAACAGACACAACATTTTGATCATCATTAATGATGATAGGGGAGACCTGTGAGGAATGAGAATAATGGACAGCAGACGCTACATACGTAGTGTGCGAGAAGTAGACAATTTGGGCTGGATGGAGAGCACACTTGGATAGCCAAAGCTATTGAGGCAACCGTTCGCGTAAAGCCGGAAATCCTGGTTAGAGTCCTGGACCGCCTCAAATTTTCACTTGTCACTAATGAATTTATTCCAATGTTCAGAGTGTTTCTCTTATGCCTAATCAAAAACTGTTCGTAATACTTGTCAACATACATGAAGATCTGTTCTATAACAGTAAAAAACACACGTAGCTCACTTATATTACTACTGTTCGTAGGTTAAGGTATAGTTGGAACTTCGTACTAAAATAAAACAACACTTTAAAGGACCTGAAAAATGCCTGTGTTATTGAAAAATACGTATTGTTCTATAACAATACAAAATACAGGTGGCTTGTTTATTGCCACCATTGATGTAATTTACAGGTTGACGTATATTTGACGACTGAATTCAGTAATTGTGCCAATGTAAAAAAGTATTTTACAGAAACAAAAAACTCTCTGTATTATTTGTCAAAACGCGTAAAGATATGTTCTATAACAGCACAAAACACACGTGCCTAACTTATTGGCATTACTGATCTAACATGGAGGTTAAGTGAGTTTTTCGTAAGTGACTGTCTACAGCTGTTATATAATTTGAAAAAAAGCTGTGAAATTGTATGTTTATTCTCTACTGGTCTCGATCATTACAATCATCTTCACAGACGAAAACGGTATACATCAAACCACAGTTTAAGGTGCACTTGATAATGACTCGTTCAATCTTTGTGCCAAAGTCAAATAACACTTTATAATTTGTAAATTTGTGGTAAGATCTATGGCACCAAACTGCTTAGGTCATCGGTCCCTAACCTTACACACTACTTAATCTAATTTAAACTAACTTACGCTATGGACTACACGCACACCCATGCCCGAGGGAGGACTCGAACCTCCGACTTTACAGAAAACAAATTGCAGTTTAAACAAAAAAAATCCCGTATTATTTATTAAAATACGTAAAGATTTGTACTACAACAGTACAAACTACACATGGCTCACTTATTGGTAATACTGGTGTAACTTACAGGATAAAATACACGTGACGAGAAAATTTGACTGCGGTTCATTCTTTGCACCAAAGTAAAATAGTAATTAAAAGAAACCAAAAATCGTCTGTGTTATTTATTAATATACGTAAAGATTTGTCCCAGATAATACAAAACATGTGTAGCTCGCTTTTGGTATCCCAGGTGTAACTTGCAGGTTAAGGTACATAATCCGATACTAAAATCTGCCTGTAGTTTAATCTTTATACCAACTTGGTGCAAGCCGTAATTTGTCCTCAAACTGTCACAGTGTTATTTCTGCGTCAAAAACTTCTGTATTACTGATCAAAAACTCGTCGTACTTTAGCTAAAACTGACACACTATCTGCTAGAGACCGACCATCAGGGTCCAGCGTACTCAGTGGACAGAGCTCGCCTCCCCAGAAAGTGGAATCTGCACAACGCTGGACAAGGTACTTTTGCACAACCTGTGCAACACATCTGCTAGTTGACAGCATTCAGGAATTCCAGTTTTGAGTATTATTTCGTTTATAGTAATACTGTTGGGACATTCAACATCCTCTTCCCCTCATTCTAGCACAGGAGTTGCCAAACATTTCGTCTGGAAGACCACTTTGAGACTCCTGATACTTTAATGGAACATCTTGTTTATTTAGAAGGTTAATAAAAATTTTAAAAATGAGAAAAACTTGTTTTATTCAACGATTACTTCAATTGTAAATCATATTTGATAACAAAGGTCTCGTAACAAAAGTTTAAAAAAGAAATTAGTATTGTGAAAATGTGGAAAACAACTTCATTTCATTAACTGTTCTTCGTGGAGCACCTATTCACGTCCCATGGAACGCCATTACCTCACAGAACACAGTTTGGGAAACCATGTCTAGCGGAATTTGCATATAAAACTTTATTTACATTTACCACTTTAATCGATGGATGGCCGTAGTACATGTCACCATATGACTTTACTTGCGTATAGGCATCTACATCTACGTGATTACTCTGCTATTCATGAAGTTCCTGGCAGAGAGTTCAATGAACCACCTTCAGGCAGTCTCTCTACCGTTCCACTCTCGAACAGCGCGCGGGAATTTTTCGGGGTGAGCCCTGATTTCTCTTATTTTATCGTGATGATCATTTCTCCCTGTGGAGGTGGGTGCCAACAGAATGTTTCGCAATCGGAGGAGAAAACTGGCGACTGAAATTTCATGAGAAGATCCCGTCGCAACGAAAAACGCCTTTGTTTTAATGATTGCCACGCCAATTCACGTATCATGTCTGTGGCACTATCTCCCCTATTTCGCGATAGTACAAAACGAGCCGCCCTTCTTTGTACTTTTTAGATGTCATCCGTCAGTCCCACCTGATGCGGATCCCACACCGCACAGCAATACTCCAGGCGTGGTGTAAGCAGTCTCTTTAGTAGACCTGTTGCACCTTCTAAGTGTTCTGCCAATGAATCGCAGTCTTTGGTTTGCGCTACCCGTAACATTATCTATGTGATCATTCTAATTTAGGTTATTTGTAAATTTAATCACCAAGTTTTTGGTTGAATTTAGAGCCTACAGATTTGTGTGACTTATCGCGTAATCGAAATTTAGTGGATTTGTTTTAGTACTCATGTCAATAACTTAACATTTTTCTTTATTCAGGATCAATTGCCACTTTTCGCACCATACAGACATCTTATCTAAATCATTTTGCAATTCATTTTGGTCATCTGATGACTTTACAAGACGGTAAACGACAGCATCATCTGCAAACAATCTAAGATGGCTACTAAAGTTGTCTCCTACATCGTTAATATAGATCAGGAACAGTAGAGGGCCTACAATACGTCCTTGGGGAACGCCGGATATTACTTCTGTTTTACTCCATGACTTTCCGCCTATTACTACGAACTGCGACCTTTCTGACAGGAAATCACGAATCTAGTCGCACAACTGAGGCGACATTCCATAGCCACGCAGTTTGGTTAGAAGACGCTTGTGAGGAACTGTGTCGAAAGCCTTCTGAAAATCTAAAAATTGGGAATCAATTTGACATCCCCTGTCGATAGCACTTATTACTTCATGAGTATAAAGAGCTAGTTGTGTTTCGCAAGAACTATATTTTCTGTATCCGTGCTGACTACATGTCAATAAATCGTTTTCTTCGAGGTACTTCATACTGTTCGAATACAGTATATGTTTCAAAACCTTACTGCAAATCGACGTTAGTGTTATGGGCCTGTAATTCAACGGATTACTCCTACTTCCCTTTTTGGGTATTGGTGTGACTTGAGCAATTTTTCAGTCTTTAGGTACGGATCTTTCTGTGAGCGAGCGGTTGTATATAATTGCTAAATATGGAGCTATTGTATCAACGTACTCTGAGAGGAACCTGACTGGTATACAATATGGGCAAGAAGCCTTGCCTTTATTAAATGATTTAAGTTGCTTTGCGACACCGAGGATGTTCAAAATGGTTCAAATGGCTCTGAGCACTATGCGACTTAACTTCTGAGGTCATCAGTCGCCTAGAGCTTAGAACTAATTAAACCTAACTAACCTAAGGACAGCACACACATCCATGCCCGAGGCAGGATTCGAACCTGCGACCGTAGCGGTCACGCGGTTCCACACTGAAGCGCCTTTAACCGCACGGCCACACCGGCCGGCTACACCGAGGATGTCTACTTGAATGTTTCTCATCTTGGCAGTTGTTCTTGATTGGAATTCAGAAATATTTACTTCGTCTTCTTTGGTGAAGGAGTTTCGGAAAACCGCATTTAATAACTCTGCTTTTGTGGCACTGTCATCAGTGATTTCACCGTTGTTATCGCGCAGTGAAGGTATTGATTGCGTCTTGCCATTGGTGTGCTTTATGTATGACCAGAATCTCTTTGGTTTTTCTGCCAGATTTCTAGACATAGTTTCGTTGTGGAAATTATTGAAAGCATCTCGCATTGAAGTACGCCCCATATTTCGAACTTCCGTAAAACTTTGCCAATCTTGGGGATTTTGTGTTCTTTTAAATTTGGCATGCTTTTTTCGCTGCTTCTGCAACAGCGATCTGACCCGTTTTATGTACCATGGGAGATCAGTACCATTATTTATTAATCTATGTGATATATGTCTCTCAATTGCTGTCCATAATTTTCTGAGAAAGCATTCAGTACAATTTCGGAGGACGTTTCATGCCTGCCGCCGGCTTTAAACGAGTAATTTTTTCAGCATTTCGAGGGTAGATTGAAGTCACCACTGACTATAACTGTATGACTGGGGTACCTATTTGAAATAAGACTCAAGTTTTCTTTGAATTGTTCAGCAACTATATCTTCTGAGTCAATTAATAGTTTAGTCCGATTGTTAGGAATAACCTCTACCCATACTATTTCGGAGGAACTATCTACTTCAATTTCACTATAAGGCAAACTACCTCTGACAGTTATAAATACTCCACCACCATCTGTATTTAATCTATCCTTTCTGAACACTGTTAGATCATTTGAAAAAGTTTCGGCTGAACTTATTTCCGGTTTCAGTCAGCTTTCTGTACCTGTAACTATTTGAGCTTCAGCGCTTTCTATTAGGGCTTGGAGTTCCAATTCTTTCCTAACACAGCTACGATAATTTACAACTACAATACCGATCGTTTCTACAACTAAATTAACGTGTTTTACCTGTCCCCTTTTAGACGGACGTCCTTTCTGTGATTCCCTGAGACCCTCTAACCTAAAAAACCGCCCAGTCCCTTCCACACAGCCCCCGCTTCCTGTGTGTAATGGACTCCTGACCTATTAAGCGGAACCTGGAAACCCACCACCCGATGGCGCAAGTCAGGGAATCCGCAGCTTACACAGTCACAGAACTGCCTGAGCCTTTGATTCAGACCCTCCACTCGGCTCTGCACGAAAGGACCACAGTCGGTTCTATCGACGATGCTGCAGATGGTGAGCTCCGCCTTAATCTCACAAGCAAGACTGTCAGTCTTTATCATTTCCACTAGCCGCCTGAAACCAGAGAGAATCTCCTCCGATCCAAAGCGACACACGTCTTTGGTACCGACATGAGGCACCACCTGCAGTTGGCTGCACTCCAGCCGGAAGCACCCTTTCCATATCCGGCCGGCAGGAGTGGCCGAGCGGTTCTAGGCACTTCAGTCTGGAACCGCGCGACCGCTA
The DNA here is from genome assembly GCF_021461395.2 of Schistocerca americana. NCBI lineage: Eukaryota > Metazoa > Arthropoda > Insecta > Orthoptera > Acrididae > Schistocerca > Schistocerca americana. Next base: position 124,597,273 of record NC_060123.1, on the reverse strand, counting down.
CGGTGGCAGGTTCGAATCCTGCCTCGGGCATGGATGTGTGTAGTGTCCTTAGGTTCGTTAGGTTTAAGTAGTTCTAAGTTATAGGGGACTGATGACCTCAGAGTTAAGTCCCATAGTGCTCAGAGCCATTTGAACCATTTGAACTTTCCATGTCTGAAATGACTCCCTCCAGTATGCACACGGAGTGTACACTGGCTTCCTTCCCCTCCTTGGCAGCCATGTTGCTAAGGGGCCCCATTACACGCCTAATATTGGAGCTCCCAACAACCAGCAAACCCTCCCTTTGTGAATGCCCAGACCTTGTGAGCCAAGAAGCTTCCTCTGGAACAGGTTGGACGACGGCATCCAGCTCAGAGACATCTTCAGCCACAGATAACGCCTGAAACCTGTTCGTCAAACAAACCAGGGAGGCCCTACGATCGGCCTCTCGGAAAGTTTTTTGCTGCCTGCCACTCCTACTCGACCATTGCTGAGGGGTCAACCTCAGTGCAGGCAATACCCAGGGCAGCCACAGCAGTGGACTGATAGGGGGACACGTAGACATGTTCAGTGTCCCTTGCGTCCCCATGTCTGACCCCCCACAGTGATGCCCCTTGACAGTAGCCTCAAGCAGTGTGACAGAAGCCAACACAGCCTGGAGCTGTGAGCGAAGGGTCGCCAACTCAGCTCGCATCTGTACACAGCAACCACAGTTCCTACCCACTACTGCAGTCGCTCCTGTTTGAAGCTTGTAAAAATATGTAACAAATGACCAATGTTCTCAGCTTATTAGCAGCAGGAATTCGAAGTGCTCTCTCACTAACGGTCTAAACGACACTGAGCTACGCTAACAAAAGCCTATACGATACGAGGGTCGATAAAAATGGCGGTACTGTACACTATACTGTTATTAAAATAAAAGCTTGTGCCTATTAAGCACTCGAACATGCAAGAAATTATAAAAATAATATAGTAACTACACAGGTATCTATAAGTAAGTCGCTCCTGTTGGAAGCTCGCAAAAATTTGTATACAAACCAATGGTGTACCTTATTAGCAGCAGGAACATGAAGTGCTCTGTCTCTGATGGTCTATCCTGCACAAGAAAACTCAAGGAGATGGCTATACGTAGCTGAAACATGGATATGCAAAAATAATAAAAAACCAATGGGACTCAGAATGGTTGCTGTGTTCCCACCCTTCCTCATAATAATATACAGTCAATGTGTGTCGTGGTTCCTTATAGAATCAAAGTTGGTTATTCTATCCATTTTAAACGCTGCAAATGGATCTTCTGTTGCTCAGTGCACAATGTCAAGGTCACAACATTTTGATACAACGTAACTATCCTTTTTAGCCAAATCCAGATGGGATTGTAGGTTTATTAACAGATTTTTCGTTTATCCTCTAATATAGTAGACTTCCTTGGAAACAAGTACTCCAACATATGGCCACTTTCCGTGGTATCTACAGTAAATACTGATATCTTTTACTCTCCAGGTGTATCCTAATTTTCCCATGTGCTGTATAACATAATTTATAGGCCTTGCTTCCACAATGGCAGTGGCTCGTTTTTTTTCCAGAAGCTGATTATACTCTTCCTTTGTGACAGTTCTTTCTGCCAAATGATCCAGTTAGCGTTTCTTGTGTTCAGCCCCTTTCATTTCCAGTTTTCTTTTGCGTATACATGCATGCAGTGAGATGGGGAGGGCTGAGAAGGGGGCTGCATGCTATGGTGTCTGGGGTACTGGGCTAAGAAGTGTATGTAGGCTTAATCAGCAAGGTCTCAGCTAAGTCAAGACTTGTTGATGTATTCAAACTTGCATGTGTCTTATTTCCATATTACAAAGATGCAGGCTGCACTTGTATCATGTTTCTGGCAGTTGGGGACATCCATGTCCTAGTAGACTGCTAAGAAGAATTAGAGAAGAGACGATCTGTAATGTTGAAAAAGGAAATCTGTGGTCAATTTAATACTTACTGAGCCGTGGCGGCTCATATCGATAGTGCCACTCTGGTGGTTTATCTTTCCTGCCACGGTCAGGGCGGTAAGCAGCGCCCTCTGGGGCCTACGCGAGGAGAAACGAGGCGAGGTCCAGTAGGGGGTGTGCTCCGGGACGTGGTGGAAGACGGTTCTCGGGTTGACGCAGCGAGTGTGGGACTGCACCTATCGCATGTAGAAATACAAGTTGGCTCTGAAAGGAAGGTGCCATAGCAAGCAGCGGGTAGCGGGCGTCCTGTAATTTGTGTGAAGGAGTAACGATTTTTGCATTGGATGTCCCAGTGGTTCCCGAGAGTTGCGGTGGCTGCTTTCGGAGAAGAGAATTGGTAAGAGCTTGTGTCTACGCTCTTTTCCGTACGATGTTGCTGCCTGCCGTTATAAACGGGTGAAAATAAGCCACTTGTATTGACTATACGGGAACTGGTGACGTAAAATTACATTTGTGATTGAGTCTCACTTGTACTGTGACAATTTAGAGGCGAAAACTGTGGTGGTTTCATTAGGTCTGGTTCTTTGCTGTGCAACTAAGGGAGTCGGTTATTTGGGGTAACTGAGGGAGCACCATTATGTTGGTCTAAGTGATACGTTCTCCACGTTTTGTATATGGCTTTGCGAATCGAAATCGTGGGGGAGTACACGTGTGAGTAATTTGCTATTGTATTGATGGTTATGTTGTGAAGACTGTTCTCTGGTGTGTTAAATCACGCGCTGATTTGTAGCCAATCTAAGCAGAAGTTACCATTGCCACTTGCTTATGTGCGACTGTCCTTATGATTGGCGTTGTTTGTCTTTTGATTGTGGGTGTGCTCACGTTTTTAAAAAAAATAAACTACGGCTACTATTCATAAGGATTGTCTAGTAAGGAAATTGCTTAAGCTTTTATCATATGCTGGTCTGTTTGCCTATCACATGGGCTTTCTATGCAATAATTGAAGGAATGTGTATGGTGGTTCCAGATTATAGGCTGACTAGTATTTGAACTGGTGTTGAGGTTAAGGGCGAGATCAGCATCCCGCAAACCCGCACGCTGCGCGTGGTTAAATGTTCCGCTATTGGGGAGCCGGCTCTCTGTTCTTGGATTGTGTAAGGATACGTGATGAGTGCATCGCTGTAGTTTTTTCGCGTGCTAAATTGCGGGGTGTCGGTGCCGTCCTAGGGCTAGAATTGTGATGTATGTTATGTTGAAAGGGAATTAACTGTACTAAACTTAAGAGAGCTTATAGTTTGTTTTAGGTCTGTACATGGAATGATGTTGATATTTTGTCGATTGCGGCAATAACTTCCTGTGCGAGGAGATCCTCTGAGGGACTTGTATTATACTGTTGCAGTGCAGTCCATCTGAAACGCGCTGCTTAAAACTTGGGACTGCAGCACTCTGATGTTATATATTACTGTTTAATCTTAAATGTCTTGCATGTAATATGGTTGTTGAGGATTATATAATTAATTTTGATCGCTGGTTCCTTAAAGGAAGTATTTCGTTTTAAAATATGTGCTCGGTCTGAGCCTAATTAAATATGATTTTAACTCATCATTCAAATTTTCTAGTCTTGCTTTCTTAAAAGGCTTTCAGTTAAATGATTGCTATTTGCCTGTTCAAATGTTTGAGTGACTTAGAGGAAAAGAATATTATTTTGTAATTTGTACTGATTGTTCCTTTTGGGTAATACCTGACTTATGTGTTCAATAAATGAGTGCCTAGTCAATGGTGATGCACTGTTCTATTGCTAGCCTACCCCTTCCACTCCACAGCCTATTGAGCTGCTTTGTGTCGAAATTGTGTTCAGAACACTCCTCTGACCTGACACCTCACTTACCTTTGTGGTAAATTCTCCAGGATGAGCTGCCTGGGATACCATGGTAACTTGGTGTACATGAGTTTTGCCGTACGGATCTGGATAACCTGCAAGATGTTGCTGGGATTTATAACAAAATGAATATATGTGATTACCTAACATTAAACTATGACATCTGTGGTAAGAAAATTAGCAAGGAAACAGAAATGTGATTATGAACATTGACAAGACAGTAGGAATAGATAGTTTAATGTGGATGAACTCCAATACAGAGTAAATGTACACAGCAAACTAGCTTTTTACATAAACTTCACCCACATACACTTATTTCATGTACATTGCACACATACATGTCCGATTCTCTGTTTTACGTCATGCAACTCTCAGAGAGGATGTTAAAGTTTGTCAGTGGTGTACAGCCATGTGATATGATCTTAAGTCCTGGAACACATTGGCAAAATTATTGGCGCTCTGGAGTGGTCAATCTCACGACTTTGTTGGCACACTGAAAAGCACAAAAGAGGGACAGAATGCGCTTCATACTTTTCAAGGATTGCAAGTCAGGTAAATACAAGAAATAAATACCAATAGGTCGTCCTACACATTTTAACATATCGTCCTCTTCTCGTCTCCATCCCCAAGGGTAGTAGGTGCACCTGTCTGTCACAGTGCTTTTATACAAAAATGAGTCTTGTACATACTAAATTTAGTTGAAATTCCTTCTTATATTCCTGAGTTATGCTTCTGTGTCACCCCATTTTCACTCCCACCTGCATACCCTACTCACACAGTGCTTCTTTCCAGATAGAAAATGATATGTCTACCAAGTTTGGTTGAAACTGTGGTTTAGGAGGAGTTGTAGGAAATATATGCATTTTTGTAGTATATATAGACTTGCATGTCAAATCATAAGCTCGGGAGTGAACAATGATCTCAGTAAGCATATTATCGATTTTATAAACTGCCCTGATACACGTCCAGGAGAAACTTTCCCACCTTGTTTGCCTAAATAACATGGTGTTAGCAGATTGGAAGCTACAAATGGATGGTTTGTTTGGTCCTGTGGTAAATGCTCTAAATGTATTAAAAACTAACATAGAGTATTTACAATGTGCTTCACTGTCCCCCATGCCAATCACTTCTGTGAGGTGTAAACTGTCAGACAGCTTACAGAACAGTTGCTGTATTGTTTATGTCTACAGTAATTTGTCTGGTGTGTGTGGGGGAGGGGGCAATAAGTATACACAAAATTTGACTGGTGTACTAGTAAATCACCCAGAGAATCAAGATTGAGGAAAAATATAAACTGAGTTCTGTCTACCTATAGCATTAATTATTTATCTGTGAACTATATGGAAATCGTTAACTCAGGCTCCGACAAGGACAACGTATTAAAAGTGAGAGAACATATTGTTTCTCAATCCAGAATATTGTGCTCCACAATGATATCAAATATGGATATTGTCGAATTAGGACTGGTTGCGACAAACCACATTATTCGAACAGATTTAAAACCACTCCCTATTTCACAAAATTAGGCCTTTAAGTGCTGTTAATATGTTATGTGTATGTGGAAGAGGTCGAAATCAAAAAAAGGAAATTGCATTATTTGCCACAAAGAAAATATATAAACTGCAGCTGGAAAAAAAGCAAGCAGTTGTGCTATCAGCACTTATAACTTACTTCAAACAGTATGTGGAAAAATCTGAATTTAACTGGGGAAGATAAAATATCAGTATTTACTGTAAATATCATGGAAAGTGGGCAGATGTTGGAGTACTTGCAGAAGAGAATAGATCAGAGATGATCTACTATATGAGAGGATATACGATAAGTCTGTTTATAAGCCCCCACCTCCATTTTGATCTAGTGGAAATTATGATTACATTGTATCTAAATGCGGTGGCGTCTACATTGTGCATCAAACAACAGAAAAGGCATTTCCAGAACTAAAAACTGATGAAATCACTACATTAGAAGCCCATTAATTTGCTAAAGTGTTAATTGCCAAGTTTTATACGTATGTCCGCTAGAATATAGGGAAGAGTTGCCATCTTACACTCCAGGAGATGTTGAATGTCTTAATAATATTACAACATATTTAAACAACAAAATTAAAAATCCCAAATGCGCTCAGCTAGAAGAAGTCTTGTGCAGGTTGTACACCAGTACTGTGTCTGGGGTTGTGCGAATTCCAGTGCTGGGAAGGTACGCTCTGTTGACTGCTTATGATGCACTCATATTATCGGATTCTGGCAAATGGTGTATTGGTTTTAGCCAATCTAAGACGAGCTTTTCATCAATAAATCAGACTTTTAGACTTGGAAGTAATACTGTGAGACTTTCATCGAGGATAAATTATGGCTTGCACCACAGTAGTGCCGGTAAGAGAACAACTTGTTTATTCTACTACGAAAACCTTACATATTTTGATAAATTATAGAGACCACTTTTGGTTTCCTTAAAGTGCTACTTTACTTTGGCACAAAGACTGAATGAACCATAGTCGTGTTCTGATTCCACATGTACCTTAACTTGTAAGTTACAGCAATAGCGCCAATAAGTGAGCCATGTGTGGTTTTCACATTTATAGAACAAATCTTTACGTATTTTGTAAATAATACAGACAATTTTTGGTTTCTTTTAAGTGCTGTTTTACTTTTGGCATGAAGATCGAACTACAGTCGGCTTTTCGTGGCAAGTGACTTACAGAGAAGAAGATGGCAGCTATGTGGAAGTTACCAAATCTTTTGTTTTTAGTGAGTGAAAATACTGGTTTGTGATCGAGTGAACAGAATATGTGTGGTGGCTTACAAAATCTCTGACTGGTCTGTTTTCAAGAAAGTGGAGTGTCTTAGGAGATGGGAGGGGGGACAGGTAAGGTGGTGGGCGTGATGAAGTGTTTTTGCAGCCCATTTATGTACCCAAGGTTATTTTGTATCCAAAGTAGCTCTTGCTTTCCTACTGACACTTAGCATAGAGGCGAAAAACTTGTTTCTCTGTACTGTTTAGCAGATTGAAGAGGATAACAACACCTTGCCGCTAAGTGTACCAATATGACACTAATAAGAATGTTGATTAAAAGATCGATGTCATGTATCATTACAATCTGAAAAAAATCCTTCCTGAAAGGTGATGAGAGAAGAGGAAAAGTCTCCACCACATATTCTAGTGTATCATAACATAGAGAATAAGTCACTTAAGATGTAACAACCTATTCATTTTGAGAACCTTTTGAAATATTGAAACGAGGTTCCGGTGAAAGGACATCTAATTTTTGATTGTATATTTCATTCTGTTATCAGCCGGGATATTTTAGCAAGTACTTTTTTAAAAAAATTAAATTGTGTTCCGTGTTTCAAGGTACTGAAAATATGAGTACGGTGATGCAATGATTGTTAATATTGGTTCTAAGCCTTGTCGCAAAAATATCCGAGAAATGTACTAAAATTAGAAGGCAAGGAACCCAGAATCAGATACTGCAGTGTATACAGTGGCAAATGGGAAAGCTTAAAATCTGTGTTTGTTACCACTTTAGACTTGTTGCGGTAAGAGATGGGCTTTTAATGCCAAGGGTTTTTCAGCGACAAATGGAAAGGTGCACGCTGGAAATTAACCACGAGAGACCGGAAAACAGAACACAGTGCTGTGTCCTAAGCATGTGGATATCGCGCCTGGACCACGGAACAGACCCTAGTAGATGACGTGAGTACGGCCGCCATGAGAACGAAATTGTGGTGACCTGAAAATTTGTACAGGCGAATGGACTAAGGAAGCTCCACGCTTACTTACAAGAATTAGGGAAGACTGAGGCAACGACATCGTTGATGGTTGATGGGAAGATAACATTAACAAATATTCGGCAGTAATGTGGGTCAATATAGATGCAAGCCATGATGGATAGAAAAGTCTAGAAGAGGCATTTACGCATCAGCAGTGGCTGTCGAGTGGGTATACAAGTTTTCATAAAAATCCTTTTCAGGGAGTCTATTTATGTTCACATTGTTGCACGTGTTGGCTTTTTCGTGGTACACGAATTGTAAAATATAAATAAGCATTTAAACTTTAGGATGTCAAATCTTTTCCGTGGCACAAAATTCACCGCAAAAATAAAAATTCATGAAACTTTTACATTTATCATAAAAAGAAAGCAACAAATAAAATAACGATAAGAATTCGCTAGTGCCTAAAGGCCTGGAATATCAAGTAGGTGCAGTGAGTACATATTGTATGTTACAAGATAAGAGGACTGTGCTACGTCACATAGCTCATCACAATACCTTCATCAATAAAACCTTCTTCCATAGGATCTTGGCTACTGCTTTTCGTCTGTGAAACGTGTGAGTGCCACTATTTGAAATAATTTGTGATATACTGTAAGAGTACACTGGACTTGCGGTATGTTTTGGAAGACGACAGGCGACTATAAGTATCAGCCCTAACAGCAATCACTTTAACAGACTAGGAACCTCCAAATTGACTACCTGGTCCGCGCATCTGCTAAACTGATTATTCCCTTTGGCTGTGTTTGTTGTTGATAGCCTGTATTAGAGGTTATCACATTTATTGGAATCTAAATGAACTTGAACGCTGAAGTAATATTAATTAAATGGTGGTCCTGCCATTATTTTAGTCAACTATTGATGGATGATTAATATATCAACATGGGGTTGATCTTTCATAAAATTATGGCACAAGTTAATTGATTAAGCGTGATGACAAAATAAAACATGAACTGTTGGCATGAAAAATACGCAACAAACATTTAACACTCCCCTGAGTGGTGGCTGGTTGGCAAAGACTAAGGTTTGTCTGATTGATCTATTTACTCTGGCTCAAACCATGGACAATGTAATCTGAAATTATCTAACACTGAATAGACTTCGGTGGTTTTGTTCCATACCGAAGTTAAAGTTGGTACAGCTGAAGAAAATGCCGAGGCTGTGATTCTGTTTGCCCTCACAAGTCAGAGCAGCAACACAATACCACTTTAATTATGTGTAGCACTGTCTCAGGTCATGGTCGTGGTTCAAGTGTCTGCAGAGCAGCGATGTGTAGCGCCTGTAATTCGCTATCGTGGGCACAAAATATGAAAAGTCGCGACTATGTTAGATGAATCACTATTACTCTCTAATGGAGCCCTGAAATCCTGGTAGGGTCCAGTGTGTGACACTCCCATTCACTGATCATACCACGGACCAGTTTGACTCACTTATATGGCAGTGCACACAAGGAGATCAAACGTCAAGGCAGCAGACCTGCGGCAAATAAGACTGCCCTTAGCACAGCGAAATGTCTGAGATAATTGAGGTCTAAACTGTCAGTGCAGCTTAATCCTCACCACAGGGTCTCCAGTGCTAGTGCAACATCATACCCAGTGTTCCAAGTGCAGCCCATTCATAACAATAGTCAAGACCAGAATCCTCCCCAGACCAGAGTCTGAATCAGAAAACCCATTCCAGACTGGAGTCTGAATCGGAGGACGACTCCGCCGGCCGGTGTGGCTGAGCGGTTCTAGGCGCTACAGTCTGGAACCGCGCGACCGCTACGGTCGCAGGTTCGAATCGTGCCTCGGGCATGGATGTGTGTGATGTCCTTAGGTTAGTTAGGTTTAACTAGTTCTAAGTTCTAGGGGACTGATGATCTCAGAAGGAAGTCCCATAGTGCTCAGAGCCATTTGAACCATTTGGAAGACCGCTCCAGACTGGAGCCTGAATCGCAAGACCACTCCAGACTGGAGCCTGAATCGCAAGGCCACTCCAGACTGGAGCCTGAGTCGCAAGACCACTCCAGACTGGAGCCTGAATCGCAAGACCACTCCGGACTGGAGTCTGAATCGCAAGACCACTCCAGACTGGAGCCTGAGTCGCAAGACCACTCCAGACTGGAGCCTGAATCGCAAGACCACTCCAGACTGGAGCCTGAGTCGCAAGACCACTCCAGACTGGAGCCTGAATCGCAAGACCACTCCAGACTGGAGTCTGAATTGCAAGACCACTCCAGACTGGAGCCTGAATCGCAAGACCGTTCCTGACTGGAGCCTGAATCACAAGACCAAGTTCCTCCTCCCCTCATTTTCCAGCAAACCTCAGTAATTTCCACAAAAGTACTCCCACAACCACTCCCACAAGGGATTTGTACCAGTCAAAAGACTCGATTAGCTCCATGTGTCCCCTCTAACTCGACTGCTCTATTCATCAGCCAATCGTAATCAAAGTCAACAATATTCGTCTCTTTACAGGAGAATCAGCCAATCCCTGACACGCAAATTCGCGCGTAGAGAGGAGGGGACGTAGTACTCCTGATTCGTTTTTTCCCATGGCCACTTTAGGCAGCGTGTTTTGAGTTTCCATAAAGCTCGGCCGGCCGAAGTGGTCGAGCGGTTCTAGGCGCTTCAGTCCGTAGGTTAGTTCGGTTTAAGTAGTTCTATGGGACTGATGACCTTAGATGTTAAGTCCCATAGTGCTTAGAGCCATTTGAACCATAAAGCTAGAAAGAGAACAACACATTTATCATGGAGATCATTATCTGGACGGCCTCAATGTTGAAGCGTCTCCAACCAGGGGCCTCGGCTAAACTAAGAGAAGTGCTTTTGTGTCCCAACATAGATCATTTCAGAGCCGCCATAAATGTTGTGTTCCTTCTAAAATTGTTTTAAAGGCCTGAGGCTTCCCAAAAACTTCTGCAGGCAGAGGAATCAGACCACCTGATGGCTCCCCCTGGATGATGTCCTGTCCGCGGTGAACGTGGAAACGCGAAGTTTATGGCCGCCATCCATGTCCACAAAGGGTGTTTACAATACTGTCGAAACGCGTTGGCTGGCACCCGAGATTTCTCTTGCACCCCTGCCCCTGCTGTGGCTAGAGGCGCCTAACAGGTAGGTCCAAGTAGGCAGTTTTTTCGTCTCTTTGGCCGATCACGTTGTCTTCACACTGATGGATTCTGTCCCCTGTAAGTGCTTCGAAATGTTCCTTTCCCTAATAGCTACATGTGGCTTACAAACCCCAAATGTCCACTGCACGATTTGCTGTCAAAAGACCAAATTGCCAGCTTGTTCTCAACTCCAGAAAATACTATTTGAAGGAGAGCCACCGTAAAGATCCCGCATGCATTAACAACGTACGTGCTCGCATCAATGCCTACTCATGCTGATAACTTCCTGTCGTCTCACAAAAACGATGTCTTGGTTGTAAAATCAACATTAAATAATAACCTTGAATATGCGGAATAGTGAGAGAGTGACTCATCCTCTCTCTCCAGTGTTTTGAACTGAGATAAACTCACATCCAGTGCAGCTGATTTTTACCCCAATCCAGAAGACCGTTGACATGGTTACATGGCGACCTGTGAATACAAGGTCTACTAATGTATGACTTTTGCCGTTCATTGTACTCAACAGAAGTTTCCTACTGAAGAACCATCATTTAGTTTTAGTCCCATGTGGTGTTAGTTAAAATCTTAAATCGTAGTCTTTGTTGTGGACCAGATTTTCCATATTGCTCCATAACCGTTTTAATAAACCAGGAGACCAAATTCATTTAAATTATTAACGTTACGTGAAAGTATGAACAGAATTCAATCTAATACCAATGACTGCAGATATAAGTAGTAAACTTTTCTTTACTTCTGTAGGTTGCCAGGTCCTTGTGGTGTTTCTCTCGAGCCTGCAATGACCAGCGCCGGCCGGTGTGGCCGAGCGGTTCTAGGCGCTTCAGTCTGGAACCGCGCGACCGCTACGCTCGCTGGGTCGAATCCTGCCTCGGGCATGTGTGTGATGTCCTTAGGTTAGTTAGGTTTAAGTAGTTCTAGGGGACTGATGACCTCAGATGTTAAGTCCCAAAGTGCTCAGAGCCATTTGAACAATTTTTTTTTTTAGGTGCCCAGCCAACTATGAGAATGAACAGTAGCCCCGACGGGGAGCATGGCAGGCAGACAACAAAAACATGCTTTCGCTGAAAGCCGAGAGGCTGTGTCAGTTGCAGGCCGGGAAGAGAGTCCTGCGTTTTCGACAGATGCAAAAACACCAGGCAGTCACTGTGGGGGTCGCAAGCTGAGAAAGTGTGTCCAGCACACTGTTGACTTTCAGAAAGCCAGGAGCTTAAAAAATGGCCGTTAGAAAAGATAAGATCTGCAAAGGCATAGGAAAAACAAGATGCCTTCAGCGTGCAGGGCAAATGAGGTCTAATGCGTAGGTGTTTAAATTTTGTAAGGAGGCCCATGGTTGCCTCATAAAAATTTTGTAACAATGTCAGGGCTTCGCAAGTGCGCACATGTAACGTTTCCAGTGGGCAAAACGTCAAAACGCACATATAGCGGGAGAGAATTTCTGTCTGCTGCCAGACTCTGAGAGAACTAAGCAGTACGGTTAAGAATAACAATTTTCTTATTTTCTTATGAGAAGGTATTTGCATTTGTTCTAAACTTTTCACTAGTAGGGACTCAGAATGTATAGTTCTAATGGCTGCCGAGATACTGATGCTAGCAGACCAGCTCGTTTTTGTGGAGGAGAGAAGAATAGGAAGAGGAGACTCCATACGAGGACATGCTAGAGTATACCTCAGTACTGCACAGGGATATGACTTCACTTTAGAGCTGTTCACAGATATCAGGACTGAAGTTAGAGTTCTCAGCCACTACTGCATCCATTCTTTGCACATGAGAATCAGCAGAGTGGCAACCATGAGCCGTATTTGAATACTTTGTAATGAAGGGGCCACAGAGTTAGTTGTTTCAAGTTTCATTCTTCTGAACAAATTCGTAGCCAGCTAGCTGCAATCAGTATTTGCTTAGTCGAGAGAATTGGTGGTTTTTCGTACTTTGCTGAGTCTTTTCTTAGACTATCAACTTATCTAGCAATCAATATTTATAGACTCAGTTTTTGTATCATTATATCACAAAACCAGCTAACTGTGCCAAGATTTTTGTTTTTGCATCCTTATGCCTTTTCGTAATTATTTGTATTGTTCGTTCAGTGATGCTTCTAGAATAATTTCGATTGTTATGGTGACTCCAATGAACTATGGATCTTGCCATCAGTGGGATGGCTTGCATACCACAGCGATACAGGTAGCTATACGGTGGGTGCAACCACAATGGAAGGGATCTGTTGAGTGGCCAGACAGACGAGTGGTTTCTGAAGAAGGCCAGCAGCCTTTTCAGAAGTTGCAGGGGCAACAAACAGCCTGGATGACTGACTAATCTGGTCTTGTAATACCAACTAAAATGGCCTTGCTGTGCTGGAACTGCGAACAGCTGAAAGCAGTGGGAAACTACAGCCGTAATTTTTCCCAAGGGCACGCAGTTTTACTGTATGGTTAAACGATAATGGCGTCCTCTTGGGTAAAATATTTCGGAGGTAAAATACTCCCCCATTCGATCTCCGGGCGTCGACTACTCGTGATGATGTCATCACCAGGAGAAACAAAACTAGATTCCACGGATCGCAGTGTGAAATGTAAGATGAGGCAGGTAGTTTATAAAGTTTAAAAGGGGAATTGGATCATTTGAAGTTAATTATAGTGAGAATTAGTGAAATTCGGTGACAAGAGGAATAGAACTTTCTGTCAGATGAATACAAGATTATAAATACAAAATCAAATAGGTATACTGCAGGAACAGGATTAACAGTGAATAAGAAAATAGGAATGTGGGTAAGCTACTAAGCAAAGATAGTGGACGCATTATTGTAGCCAAGATAGACACGAAGCCCACAAGTTTACGTGTCAACTAGCTCCACCGATGCTGAAGAGGTTGAAGAAGTGTATGGCGAGATAAACGAAATTAATCAGACAGTTAAGGGAGATAAAATTTTAATAGTAATGGGGGTCTGGAATTCGAGAGTAGGGAAAGGGAGAGAAGGAAACAGAGTAGGTGAATATGGACTGGAGCAAAGTAATGAAGGAGGAAGCCGCGGGGTAGAGTTCTGCACAGAGCATAATTTCATCATCGCTAATACTTGGTTTAAGAATAATAAAATGAGGCTATATATGAAGAAGAGACCTGCAGACATCGGAAGGTTTCAGATTGATTACATAATGGCAAGACAGATATTTAGGAACCAGATTTTAAATTGTAAGATATTTCCAGGGGCAGATGTGGACTCGACCACAATTTGTTGGTTATGAACCGTAGGATAAGTGCGAAGAAATTGGAAAAGGGTACGAAATGTAGGCGATGGGATCGGATAAGTTGAAAGAATCAGAGGTTACTGAGAGTTTGCCGGCCACTGTGGCCAAGCGGTTCTAGGCACTTCAGTCCAGAACCGCGCTGCTGCTACGGTCGCAGGTTCGAATCCTGCCTCGGGCATGGATGTGTGCGATGTCCTTAGGTTAGTTACGTTTAAGTAGTTCTAAGTCTAGGGGACTGATGACCTCAGATGTTAAGTCCCATGGTGCTTAGAGCCATTTGAATTATTTTTGCGGAGAGTTTCGTAGGGAGCATTAGGTAACGGTTGATAAGAACAGGGGAAAGGAATAGAGTGAACGACGAATAGGTAGCTTTAAGAAATGAAATAGTGAAGGCAGCAGAGAATCAAATAGGTAAATAGAGACAAAGCCTACTAGAAATCCTTGGCGACTACAAGAGATACTGAAGAAAGAAGAAAAGATGAAAATGCAGCAAGTAAAGCAGGCGAAAGAGAATATAAACGTTTAAAAAGTCAAATTGACAGGAAGTGCAAAATAGCTAAGCAGGAATAGCTAGAGGAAAAATGTAAGGATTTATTAACACATTTCACTAGGGAAGAGAAAGAAACCGCCTACAGCAAAATTAAAGAGGACTTTGGTGATGTACGAATATCAAGAGCTCAGACGGGAAACCAGTCCTAAGCAAAGAAGAGTAACCTGAAAGGTGGATGGACAGTATAGAGGGTCTATACAAGGGAGATGTACTTGAGGGCAAAATTATGGAAATGGAAGAGTAAGTAGATGAAGATGAGATGGGTGATATGATGCTGCGACAAGAATTTGACAGACTCTGGAAGATCAAGTTGAACAAAGGCCGCGGGAGATGATATTCTGTCAGAACTGCTGATAACCTTCGGAGAGCCAGCCACGAGAAATCTCTTCCATCTGGTGTGCAAGTTGTATGAGTCAGGAAAATACCTTCAGACTTCAAGAAGAACATAATTATTCAAATTCCAAAGAAACTATTAGTGTAATGAACTATCAGTTTAATAAACTGTCAGTTGAATAAGCCATGGTTACAAAATACTAACACGAATTCTTTACAGAAGTATGGGAAAATGGTGGAAGCTGACCTTAGGGAGACCAGTTGAGATACCAAAGAAATCTAGGAACACGAAAGGCAATACTGACCCTGCGGCTTATCTTATAGGTTAAGGAAAGACAAACCTACGTTTATAGCATTTGTAGACTTAGAGAGAGCTTTTAGTAATGTTGACTGGAATACTCTCTTTGAAATTCTGAACGTTGCAGGGGTAAAATACCAGGAGTGAAAGGCTATTTACAACTGGTACATGAATCAGACGACAGCATGAAAGGGAAGAAGTGGTTCAGAAGGGAGTGAGACAGAGTTTTAGCATATCTTTGATGTTATTCAGTCTGTATATCGAGCAACAAAAGAAGACCCTGGAGTAGGAATTAAAGTTCGGGAAAAAGAAATAAAAACGTTAGGGTTTGACGATAGCTCGCAGTTCTGTCAGACACAACAAAAGACTTGGAAGAGCCGTTGAACGGAATGGACATTGTCTTTAATGAAGGATATAAGATGAACGTCAACAAAAGCGAAATAAGGACAGTGGAATGTAGTCGAATTAAATCAGGCGATGCTGAGGGAATTAGATTAGTAAACGAAACACTTGAGGTAGTAGATGAGTTTGCTATGTGGGCAGCAAAATAACTGATGATGGCCGAAGTAGAGAGGGTATAAAATGTAGACTGGCAATGGCAAAACAATAACGACCGGGAGAGCGGTGTGCTGACCCCACGCGCCTCCTATCCGCATCCTATACTGGGGATGACATGGCGGTCGGATGGTCCCGGTAGGCCACTCGTGGCCTGAAGACGGAGTTAATGGCACAACAACCATTTCTGAAGAAGAGAAATTTATTAACATCGAATATAGATTTAAATGTTGGGAAGTAATTTCTGAATGTATTTGTCTAGAGTGTAGCCATGTGTGGAAGTGAAACATGAGCGATAAACAGGTTAGACAAGAAGTAAATAGAAGCAATTGAAATGTGGTGCTACAGAAGAGTGTTGAAGCTTAGATGGGTATATCATGTAACTAATGAGGAGGTACTGAATAGAATTGACGAAACAAGAAATCTGTGGCACAGCTTGGCCAAAGGTAGGGACTGGTTAATAGGACACATTCTTAGTCATCAAGGGATCACCAATTCAGAATGTAATAATATACAGAAATTAATTTGCCACGTGAATGTAAAATGAATCTGTCCACATCATTACGATGTGTCGTGCAAAATAATCCATAGAACATGACTCTGACTATAACTAAGCCGCTGGTTCTTATTCCTGAATCAATTCGATGGATATATTTTTTGTTTATTTTTAAAATAATTCTTCTTACTTTATCTCAGATTCATTCAGTATCTGTGACATTGTTTTAAATTTTCTCTGCAAACAGTGCTCTGTCTGTGATGTTGTCTTTGATTTTCTGTGCGAACAATATTTTGTCTCGAGCGCAAAGGCTAGATACCTCCCTGTCGCTTCAGCCAATCATTTTGTTTCTCTCCACGGCTATCGATTTCATCCATGTGTTTTCTGTTTTTTTTGTAATGGGGAAGGGCGGCACATCACAAAAACGTCGATATGGCAGGAAGTTGTTTATTACGAAAAATAATCAGTCTAGAAACAAGTGTCTGATACACATTTATTGTGGAAGTTCTCGTAACACTGGCCCCTTATCTGCAAGTTTTACTTACGTCTTCGTGATCGGGAGAATTTTAGGTCACGGTTTCTGGTCCTAGTCGCTTCTTATAAGTTTTTCGACCGTGTAGTGGGCGCTCGAGAATGCACTTTTAAGGACTGATGGGTCTAATGTGTGTTATATCTTGCACTTCTTCATAATCGCAGAAAATGTTACTGTCATAATCCCGATTTTTACATACGTCCGCGAGAACAGTGTGCTGACCATATGCCACTCCATATCCGCATCCAGTGACGCCCGTGGGCTATGGATGACACGGCGGCCGCTCGGTGCCGTTGGCCTTTCATGGCCCTTTCGGGATGGGTTTAGTTTAGTTTTTTATAATCCCGATTTGGTTAGGTAATCAGTTTACGATCGTCTATTGTACGTAAAACTTCCGCTCTACGTTTTTGGAAAAGTCTGCACATTTTATTTTCAACTCCTTTGTGCTTAAACTAGGAAATAAACATTTATAATATCTATACATGTGTACTCCCCCCCCATGAACCATGGACCTTGCCGATGGTGGGGAGGCTTGCGTGCCTCAGCGATACAGATAGCCGTACCGTAGGTGCAACCACAACGGAGGGGTATCTGTTGAGAGGCCAGACAAACGTGTGGTTCCTGAAGAGGGGCAGCAGCCTTTTCAGTAGTTGCAAGGGCAACAGTCTGGATGATTGACTGATCTGGCCTTGTAACAATAACCAAAACGGCCTTGCTGTGCTGGTACTGCGAACGGCTGAAAGCAAGGGGAAACTACAGCCGTAATTTTTCCCGAGGGCATGCAGCTTTACTGTATGATTACATGATGATGGCGTCCTCTTGGGTAAAATATTCCGGAGGTAAAATAGTCCCCCATTCGGATCTCCGGGCGGGGACTACTCAAGAGGATGTCGTTATCAGGAGAAAGAAAACTGGCGTTCTACGGATCGGAGCGTGGAATGTCAGATCCCTTAATCGGGCAGGCAGGTTAGAAAATTTAAAAAGGGAAATGGATAGGTTGAAGTTAGATATAGTGGGAATTAGTGAAGTTCGGTGGCAGGAGGAACAAGACTTCTGGTCAGGTGACTACAGGGTTATAAACACAAAATCAAATAGGGGTAATGCAGGAGTAGGTTTAATAATGAATAGGAAAATAGGAATGCGGGTAAGCTACTACAAACAGCATAGTGAACGCATTATTGTGGCCAAGATAGATACGAAGCCCACACCTACTACAGTAGTACAAGTTTATATGCCAACTAGCTCTGCAGATGACGAAGAAATTGAAGAAATGTATGATGAAATAAAAGAAATTATTCAGATTGTGAAGGGAGACGAAAATTTAATAGTCATGGGTGACTGGAATTCGAGTGTAGGAAAAGGGAGAGAAGGAAACATAGTAGGTGAATATGGATTGGGGGACAGAAATGAAAGAGGAAGCCGCCTGGTAGAATTTTGCACAGAGCACAACATAATCATAACTAACACTTGGTTTAAGAATCATGAAAGAAGGTTGTATACATGGAAGAACCCTGGAGATACTAAAAGGTATCAGATAGATTATATAATGGTAAGACAGAGATTTAGGAACCAGGTTTTAAATTGTAAGACATTTCCAGGGGCAGATGTGGACTCTGACCACAATCTATTGGTTATGACCTGTAGATTAAAACTGAAGAAACTGCAAAAAGGTGGGAATTTAAGGAGATGGGACCTGGATAAACTGAAAGAACCAGAGGTTGTACAGAGACTCAGGGAGAGCATAAGGGAGCAATTGACAGGAATAGGGGAAATAAATACAGTAGAAGAAGAATGGGTAGCTTTGAGGGATGAAGTAGTGAAGGCAGCAGAGGATCAAGTAGGTAAAAAGACGAGGGCTAGTAGAAATCCTTGGGTAACAGAAGAAATATTGAATTTAATTGATGAAAGGAGAAAATATAAAAATGCGGTAAGTGAAACAGGCAAAAAGGAATACAAACGTCTCAAAAACGAGATCGACAGGAAGTGCAAAATGGCTAAGCAGGGATGGCTAGAGGACAAATGTAAGGATGTAGCGGCCTATCTCACTAGGGGTAAGATAGATACCGCCTACAGGAAAATTAAAGAGACCTTTGGAGATAAGAGAACGACTTGTATGAATATCAAGAGCTCAGATGGAAACCCAGTTCTAAGCAAAGAAGGGAAAGCAGAAAGGTGGAAGGAGTATATAGAGGGTCTATACAAGGGCGATGTACTTGAGGACAATATTATGGAAATGGAAGAGGATGTAGATGAAGATGAAATGGGAGATACGATACTGCGTGAAGAGTTTGACAGAGCACTGAAAGACCTGAGTCGAAACAAGGCCCCCGGAGTAGACAATATTCCATTGGAACTACTGACGGCCGTGGGAGAGCCAGTCCTGACAAAACTCTACCATCTGGTGAGCAAGATGTATGAAACAGGCGAAATACCCTCAGACTTCAAGAAGAATATAATAATTCCAATCCCAAAGAAAGCAGGTGTTGACAGATGCAAAAATTACCGAACTATCAGTTTAATAAGCCACAGCTGCAAAATACTAACGAGGATTCTTTACAGACGAATGGAAAAACTAGTAGAAGCCAACCTCGGGGAAGATCAGTTTGGATTCCGTAGAAACACTGGAACACGTGAGGCAATACTGACCTTACGACTTATCTTAGAAGAAAGATTAAGGAAAGGCAAACCTACGTTTCTAGCATTTGTAGACTTAGAGAAAGCTTTTGACAATGTTGACTGGAATACTCTCTTTCAAATTCTGAAGGTGGCAGGGGTAAAATACAGGGAGCGAAAGGCTATTTACAATTTGTACAGAAACCAGATGGCAGTTATAAGAATCGAGGGACATGAAAGGGAAGCAGTGGTTGGGAAGGGAGTAAGACAGGGTTGTAGCCTCTCCCCGATGTTGTTCAATCTGTATATTGAGCAAGCAGTAAAGGAAACAAAAGAAAAATTCGGGGTAGGTATTAAAATTCATGGAGAAGAAATAAAAACTTTGAGGTTCGCCGATGACATTGTAATTCTGTCAGAGACAGCAAAGGACTTGGAAGAGCAGTTGAATGGAATGGACAGTGTCTTGAAAGGAGGGTATAAGATGAACATCAACAAAAGCAAAACAAGGATAATGGAATGTAGTCTAATTAAGTCGGGTGATGCTGAGGGAATTAGATTAGGAAATGAGGTACTTAAAGTAGTAAAGGAGTTTTGCTATTTGGGGAGCAAAATAACTGATGATGGTCGAAGTAGAGAGGATATAAAATGTAGGCTGGCAATGGCAAGGAAAGCGTTTCTGAAGAAGAGAAATTTGTTAACATCCAGTATTGATTTAAGTGTCAGGAAGTCATTTCTGAAAGTATTTGTATGGAGTGTAGCCATGTATGGAAGTGAAACATGGACGATAAATAGTTTGGACAAGAAGAGAATAGAAGCTTTCGAAATGTGGTGCTACAGAAGAATGCTGAAGATTAGATGGGTAGATCACATAACTAATGAGGAAGTATTGAATAGGATTGGGGAGAAGAGAAGTTTGTGGCACAACTTGACCAGAAGAAGGGATCGGTTGGTAGGACATGTTCTGAGGCATCAAGGGATCACCAATTTAGTATTGGAGGGCAGCGTGGAGGGTAAAAATCGTAGAGGGAGACCAAGAGATGAATACACTAAGCAGATTCAGAAGGATGTAGGTTGCAATAGGTACTGGGAGATGAAAAAGCTTGCACAGGATAGAGTAGCATGGAGAGCTGCATCAAACCAGTCTCAGGACTGAAGACCACAACAACAACAACATGTGTACTACTGCTACAGTCCATCCGTTGCAGTCTCAAAAGCAGCCAATACATGCTTCATGATCCTATGTCACTGTCTAGGTGGTATTCCGTTCCTGATGCTTGCCAACTACCTATTTTCATTTCGGTGAACCTTTCACGTCACACATCGTAATAGATTTATCTTATGTGCGCATATTAGTGCCTGCTGCTATGCAATAGGATATATATACTCTCTCAACATCTGTAGAGTGGGTAGGTGGAAACAGCACTAAGTTGTAAAACAGCTTCTACATAGCACCCTTGTACAAGTACATGTAATAACATTTTTGCTCGTGTTTTAATAAGTATTTTACAATAATGTAGAAAAAGATGTCTAGGAATCAATTATCGACACATAACACCAAGCATGTTCTAATTAAAATGCGTAAGTAATTTTACGTAAGAAGTACATACGTGCACTAGCGACACCTGTCGATGACATATGTCAATTTTCCGGCCAGTGCTGGCTACAACCTGCCATCTAGAGGTGCCATGGCTGCAGTGAAGTGCGCTGTACTGTGTTGTATGGGACACGAGCATCTGGCTAATTACCTTCCGCGGGCAAGTGCTCTACCAACTGAGCTACCCAAGCACGACTCACGCACCATCCTCACAGCTTTACTTCTGCCAGTATCTCGTCTCCTACCTTCCAAACTTCACAGAAGCTCTCCTGCGAACCTTGCAGAACTAGCACTCCTGAGAGAAAGGATATTGCGGAGACATGGCTTAGCTATTTCTGCAAGGTTCGTAGTAGAGCTTCTGTGAAGTTTGGAAGGTAGGAGACGAGATACTGGCAGAAGTAAAGCTGTGAGGACGGTGCCTGAGTTGTGCTTGGGTAGCTCAGTTGGTAGAGCACTTGCCCGCGGAATGCAAAGGTCCCGAGTTCGAATCTCGGTCTGGCACACAGTTTTAATCTGCCAGGAAGTTTCATATCAGCGCACACTTCGCTACAGAGTGAAAATCCCGTTCTGCATCCGGCTAATTACTCTGTATATTGTGCTTTTAACCGTGACTTGCCGATGCGTCGTTCAAATCTTTCCTCATATACCTGGAAATGTTTTACAAAGAGTACTTGTACAACTAGCGTTGGATACACGTAATAACCTTTACCGAGGTAGTTTGATATTAAATTGCACCTGCCATGGTATACTTCATTTTATCTCTGTATATTTTAACACAGTACGACTGTATTCACTGATCTGAAGATGGTAACCATGCTTATCGAAACCGGTTGTCGACAATAAAGATTGTTTACAAGCGGTTTTGGCTACGAAGTTCACCTTCGCTGAAGTAGAGACTATAATTTTATAATTTTATTGAGTAATACATCTGCATTATCATCTGATTCTAGAGTGGTTCCCCCAAGGTAAGGATTAATCAGTACATGAACAGGATACTCTCGCCTGTGGGTAAACAGCAGGATTCTTTTCATTGATAATATATTGTAATAGTGCAGTTCGTCTACTCAAGGTATTGTATGCTAAATACTTATACAGCTCACGCTCGAATACTGCTGTATCACGCTGGACGAACATGGGACTTTGGTCTTCAACGAAGATGGGCAGTGTGATCGGTCACAGGTTTGTTTAACTGGTGCGAGAGAGCAATGGAAATGTTTGAACATCCTAACTAACAGACGAAGGAAGAGTCCGCTTAGCTCTGGTTACAAAACTTGAGAAGCTGTCTTTCAGCGCAGAAATGAAGCATATTCCTCAGACCCTATGTCCCTATACCCTAGAGATCGTGCAGATAATAGCTCACGTAGAAGCACATAAACAAACTTTGTTCCAGCGCCCCATCCTGGAATGGAAGGGAAACAATTATTAATATAAGGTACAGTTAATTAATACTGCGCCACACACTTCATACTGGTTCACAATGTGGACATCTACAGGGAGTTGAGAAAAGTTGAAAACACCAAAAACAGAACACATTAGCCACTACATTTTAATCATTTTCATAACGAAATTCTGTCTCGAAATCTGGCAGAAAACCCAAAGAGATTCTGGTCATACATAAAGAACACCAGTGGCAACACGCAATCAATACCTTCACTGCGCGATAACAACGGTGAAGTCACTGATGACAGTGCCACTAAAACAGAGTTATTAAACGCGGTTTTCCGAAACTCCTTCGCCAAAGAGGACGAAGTAAACATTCCTGAATTCCAATCAAGAACAACTGCCAAGATGAGAAACATAGAAGTAGATATCCTCGGTATCGGAAAGCAGCTGAAATCACTTAATAAAGGCATGGCTTCTTGTCCAGATAGTATACCACTCAGGTTCCTCTCAGAGTATGCTGATACAATAGCTCCATATTTAGCAATTATATACAACCGCTCGCTCACAGATTGATCCATACCTAAAGACTGGAAAATTGCTCAAGTCACACCAATACCCAAAAAGGGAAGTAGGAGTAATCCGTTGAATTACAGGCCCATAACACTAACGTCGATTTGCAGTAGAGTTTTGAAACATATACTGTATTCGAACATAATGAAGTACCTCGAAGAAAACGATTTATTGACATATAGTCAGCACGGATACAGAAAATATAGTTCTTGCGAAACACAACTAGCTCTTTATACTCATGAAGTAATAAGTGCTATCGACAGGGGATGTCAAATTGATTCCCAATTTTTAGATTTTCAGAAGGCTTTCGACACAGTTCCTCACAAGCGTCTTCTAACCAAACTGCGTGGCTATGGAATGTCGCCTCAGTTGTGCGACTGGATTCGTGATTTCCTGTGAGAAAAGGTCACAGTTCGTAGTAATAGGCGGAAAGTCATCGAGTAAAACAGAAGTAATATCTGGCGTTCCCCAAGGAAGTGTTATAGGCTCTCTATTGTTGCTGATCTATATTAACGACGTAGGAGACAACCTGAGTAGCCGTCTTAGATTGTTTGCAGATGATGCTGTCATTTACCGTCTTGTAAAGTCATCAGATGATCCAATCGATTTGCAAAATGATTTGGATAAGACAACTGCAAGGTGCGAAAAGTGGCAATTGACCCTGAGTAAGGAAAAGTGTGAAGTTATTCACATGAGTACTAAAAGAAATCCACTAAATTTCGATTAGGCGATAGGTCACACAAATATGAAGGCTGTAAATTCAACTAAATACTTAGGGATTACAATTACAAATGCCCTAAATTGGATCGATCACATAGATAATATTGTAGGTAGAGCAAACAAAAGACTGCGATTCATTGGCAGAACACTTAGAAGGTGCAACAAGTCTACTAAAGACGCTGCTTACACCACGCTTGCCCGCCCTATTCTGGAGTATTGCTGTGCGGTGTGGGATCCGCATCAGGTGGGACTGACGGATGGCATTGAAAAAGTACAAAGAAGGGCAGCACGCCAGAATGAGGTTTTCACTCTGCAGCGGAGTGTGCGCTGATATGAAACTTCCTGGCAGATTAAAAGTGTGTGCCCGACCGAGACTCGAACTCGGGAGTTCGAGTCTCGGTCGGACACACAGTTTTAATCTGCCAGGAAGTTTCAAGGGCAGCACGTTTTGTATTATTGCTAAATAGGGGAGATAGTGTCACAGACATGATACGTGAATTGCGTGGAAATCATTAAAACAAAGGCGTTTTTCGTTGCGACGGGATCTTCTCACAAAATTTCAATCACTAGTTTTCTCCTCCGATTGCGAAAACATTCTGTTGGCACCCACCTACATAGGGAGAAATGATCATCACGATAAAATAAGAGAAATCAGGGCTCGCACAGAAAAATTTAAGTGCCCGTTTTTCCCGCGTGCCGTTCGAGAGAGGAACGGTAGAAAGACAGCTTGAATGCGGTTTATTGAACCCTCTGCTAGGCACTTTATTGTGAATAGCAGAGTAATCACGTAGATGTAGATGTAGATGCCTAATGCGGTGTTGGAAACCTGCTAGTATTCAAAATAGTTCCCAGTCGTCTCGGAATGGATAAACACAGATCCTGCATGTATTTAAAGGAAATCTTACACCAGTCTTCCTGAAATATAGTAACAATTTCAGGTAACAGTGATGGAGGTGAATGCCGACACGCACATTTCTCTCCAAAGTAGACCACAAAGGCTCAATAATAATCAGATCTGGTGACTGTGCTGACCAGGAGAAGTACGGCAAATCATCGCCGTGCTCACTAAAGCACTCCTGGACGATGTAAAAGTACGTGATCAGGGGCCCTGTAATCTTGGAAAACAGTATCACCTTTCGAGTACAAGCATTGTACCATGGGATGGACGTGATCGGCCAAAACAGTCTGGCAGTAACTCGACAATGCATGGTACCCATGGGGCCCATGAAATACCGCCATATGGCTGCCCAGATCATCACCGAAACCCACACCGTGTGCCACTCTTAGGGTATGACCTCGGACCGAAGTTGGAAATAGTGCAAATCAAGACTCATCAGATAAATGGCATTCTCCCATTGGCCCATAGTGCAGGTTTTATGACTCCGCCAGCACATTTTCCGGTTACGGGCATTTGCATCTCTGATGAGTAGTTTTGGAATTCCAACTCGCCTTGCAGTCCTCGGCTTATGGAACTCCCTTTGTGTTGTTTTGGTTATGACAGGATCCGCGAGTGCGACATTCTACATCTACATCTACATCCATACTCCGCAAGCCACCTGACGGTGTGTGGCGGAGGGTACCTTGAGTACCTCTATCGGCTCTCCCTTCTATTCCAGTCTCGTATTGTTCGTTGAAAGAAGGATTGTCGGTATGGCTCTGTGTGGGCTCTAATCTCTCTGATTTTATCATCATGGTCTCTTCGCGAGATATACGTAGGAGGGAGCAATATACTGCTTGACTCCTCGGTGAAGGTATGTTCTCGAAACTTCAACAAAAGCCCGTACCGAGCTACTGAGCGTGTCTCCTGCAGAGTCTTCCCCTTTAGTGTATCTATCATCTCCGTAAGGCTTTCGCGATTACTAAATGATCCTGTAACGAAGCGCGCTGCTCTCCGATGGATCTTCTCTATCTCTTCTATCAACTCTATCTGGTACGGATCCCACACTGCTGAGCAGTATTCAAGCAGTGGGCGAACAAGCTTACTGTAACCTACTTCCTTTGTTTACGGATTGCATTTCCTTAGGATTCTTCCAATGAATCTCAGTCTGGCATCTGCTTTACCAACCATCAACTTTGTATCATCATTCCATTTTAAATCACTCCTAATGCGTACTCGCAGATAATTTATGGAATTAACTGCTTCCAGTTGCTGACCTGCTATATTGTAGCTAAACGATAAGGGATCTTTCTCTCTATGTATTCGGAGCACATTACACTTGTCTCCATTGAGTTTCAATTGCCATTCCCTGCACCATATGCTGCAGATCCTCCTGTATTTCAGTACAATTTTCCATTGTTACAACCTCTCGATATACCACAGCATCATCCGCAAAAAGCCTCAGTGAACTTCCGATGTCATCCACAAGGTCATTTATGTATATTGTGAATAGCAACGGTCCTACGACACTCCCCTGCGGCACACCTGAAATCACTCTTACTTCGGAAGACTTCTCTCCATTGAGAATGACATGCTGCGTTCTGTTATCTAGGAACTCTTCAATCCAATCAAACAATTGGTCTGATAGTCCATACGCTTTTACTCTGTTCATTAAACGGCTGTGGAGAACTGTATCGAACGCCTTGCGGAAGTCAAGAAACACGGCATCTACCTGGGAACCCGTGTCTATGGCCCTCTGAGTCTCGTGGACGAATAGCGCGAGCTGGGTTTCACACGATCGTCTTTTTCCAAACCCATGCTGATTCCTACAGAGTAGATTTCTAGCCTCCAGAAAGGTCATTATACTCGAACATAATATGTGTTCCAAAATTCTACAACTGATCGACGTTAGAGATATAGGTCTATAGCTCTGCACATTTGTTCGACGTCCCTTCTTGAAAACGGGGATGACCTGTGCCCTTTTCCAATCCTTTGAAACGCTACGCTCTTCTAGAGACCTATGGTACACCGCTGCAAGAAGGGGGGCAAGTTCCTTCGCGTACTCTGTGTAACATTCAGTTCTGCGGTGATTTTTGTTGCATTTCCATTTACTTTTCGTCGCAGTCCTCTTGAATAATAGTCTGTCATGATCACTCAACACACACTTTCGTTCTCGTTGTGGCTTAGCGAGGTGAGTTTTTCGGCTTTCCCTGTATACGTTACAAATTTTCGACACCGCGCCTCTTGAAATACCAGTGACTTCGTCACCCATCATATGAGCACCGAATTGCTCATGTTAGAACTTACTTAGCTCCAACACAATGCAGTAAAAACTACACACAACACTGTTCCGGCAACAACTGACGCTTGTAACGTATTGGGGACACGGCACAGGTGCCGTACGTCGTCAGGCTTGACTGGCATCTGTATTTATCTTCAAGCACGAATTTGTGGCGTTGTTGTCGTATTTTGGTTCAATGTACGTAGTTTATTAGACGGCATATAGCATGATCGTAGGTGAACGAGTTTTATTTATTCGGTTATTACATCAAAAATACCTAAGATAACAGTCATGTATCAGTTATTTAATTACATCTACCATGAAGTTAGTTAGTTAGTTAGTTACGCGTTCCACTGATCAATAGCACGAAAAAACCTTTATGATGTGGAACGTGTGAAATGCACAAGAAATGCGGACAGCAAACAAGGTTGTTTTTTTTAGATTATAGTGTTATACCTAAATATTTCTATTATCTATCTTATTCCTTTAAATGGCACAAAGTGCATACATTATATTTGCAGATTTATTTATTCATATTCAAGAATTCATCTATGGTATAGAAGAAGTTATCAAGGAGATATGATTTCAATTTGTGTTTGAAACTAGTACTGCTGTCAGTCAGACATTTTATTTCCTCTGGCAATTTATCAAAAAGTTTAATAGCAGCATATTTTACCCCTTTCTGTGCCAAAGATAGGTTAAGTAAAGGATAGTGTAGGTCTTTCTTTTTTTCTAGTATTGTAATCATGAATGTCGCTGTTGATTTTAAACTGGTCCATGTTGTTGAGAAAGAATTTCATTACCGAGTAAATGTACTGTGAAGAAGTTGTAAGAATTCCTAACGTTTTAAACAGATGCCAACGAGATGTGCGACTATGAACCCCACACATTACTCTAATTACTTTATTTTGAGCAGTGAATACCTTTTGCCTAAGTGTTGAGTTGCCCCAGAATATTATTCCGTGTGACATCAGAGAGTGGAAGTATGCAAAGTATTTTAGCTTACTAATTTCTACATGCTCAAAATTGACAATTATTCTGATTGCAAAAGTTACTGAACCTAGTCGCTTTAGGAGATCCAAAATATGACTTTCCCAATTAACATTCTCATCTATATATACACCCAAAAACTTAGAATGCTCTACTGTGGCTACTGACTTCTTTTGATGTGTTGTTTACTGAAAGAATTATACTTTTTGCAGCAGAAAATTGGATGTACTGTGTTTTTTCAAAGTTCAGAGCAAACCCATTCGCAGAAAACCAATTAATAACTTTTCCAAAGACCTTATTTGTATCATTTTCTATCGGACTTTCTTTTACTGGATTAGTAATTATGCTTGCATCATCAGCAAACAGTGTCAGTTCAGCATCGTGTTTCACACAAGAAGGGAGGTCACTCTCATACACTCCTGGAAATGGAAAAAAGAACACATTGACACCGGTGTGTCAGACCCACCATACTTGCTCCGGACACTGCGAGAGGGCTGTACAAGCAATGATCACACGCACGGCACAGCGGACACACCAAGAACCGCGGTGTTGGCCGTCGAATGGCGCTAGCTGCGCAGCATTTGTGCACCGCCGCCGTCAGTGTCAGCCAGTTTGCCGTGGCATGCGGAGCTCCATCGCAGTCTTTAACACTGGTAGCATGCCGCGACAGCGTGGACGTGAACCGTATGTGCAGTTGACGGACTTTGAGCGAGGGCGTATAGTGGGCATGCGGGAGGCCGGGTGGACGTACCGCCGAATTGCTCAACATGTGGGGCGTGAGGTCTCCACAGTACATCGATGTTGTCGCCAGTGGTCGGAGGAAGGTGCACGTGCCCGTCGACCTGGGACCGGACCGCAGCGACGCACGGATGCACGCCAAGACCGTAGGATCCTACGCAGTGCCGTAGGGGACCGCACCGCCACTTCCCAGCAAATTAGGGACACTGTTGCTCCTGGGGTATCGGCGAGGACCATTCGCAACCGTCTCCATGAAGCTGGGCTACGGTCCCGCACACCGTTAGGCCGTCTTCCGCTCACGCCCCAACATCGTGCAGCCCGCCTCCAGTGGTGTCGCGACAGGCGTGAATGGAGGGACGAATGGAGACGTGTCGTCTTCAGCGATGAGAGTCGCTTCTGCCTTGGTGCCAATGATGGTCGTATGCGTGTTTGGCGCCGTGCAGGTGAGCGCCACAATCAGGACTGCATACGACCGAGGCACACAGGGCCAACACCCGGCATCATGGTGTGGGGAGCGATCTCCTACACTGGCCGAACACCACTGGTGATCGTCGAGGGGACACTGAATAGTGCACGGTACATCCAAACCGTCATCGAACCCATCGTTCTACCATTCCTAGACCGGCAAGGGAACTTGCTGTTCCAACAGGACAATGCACGTCCGCATGTATCCCGTGCCACCCAACGTGCTCTAGAAGGTGTAAGTCAACTACCCTGGCCATCAAGATCTCCGGATCTGTCCCCCATTGAGCATGTTTGGGACTGGATGAAGCGTCGTCTCACGCGGTCTGCACGTCCAGCACGAACGCTGGTCCAACTGAGGCACCAGGTGGAAATGGCATGGCAAGCCGTTCCACAGGACTACATCCAGCATCTCTACGATCGTCTCCATGGAAGAATAGCAGCCTGCATTGCTGCGAAAGGTGGATATACACTGTACTAGTGCCGACATTGTGCATGCTCTGTTGCCTGTGTCTATGTGCCTGTGGTTCTGTCAGTGTGATCATGTGATGTATCTGACCCCAGGAATGTGTCAATAAAGTTTCCCCTTCCTGGGACAATGAATTCACGGTGTTCTTATTTCAATTTCCAGGAGTGTATATCAAGAACAGGAGGGGACCCATGATCGAACCATGTGGAACACCCAACGTAATTTCACCCCAGTTAGATGAAGTGGCAAACTCCTTTGAATCACTTGAAGCATATAAAGATACTTTTCGCTTCCTGTCCTGTAGATATGACATAAACCACACATATGCTGTTCCATTTATACCATAGAATTGTAATTTCTCTAACAATGTCATGGTTCACACAATCAAATGCTTTGGATAAGTCACAGAATATTCCTACTGGTGACATTTTACTATTTAAAGACTCTATTATGTGGTCAGTGAAATTGTATATTACTGTCTCAGTGGAACAGCATTTCTGAAAGCCGAACTGTGATTTACTAAGTATCCCATTACTGTTGACATGGCTAACCCCTCTTGAGTACATTACTTTGTCAACCTGTGTGGAAATACACGCAGAGTCAGTGATGCATTACATATGTGACTCAAAACATCAGCTGTAATTGCTCCACATTGTTTTAGTAACTTATTAGAGATGTCATCTGCTCCAACAGAACATTTATTTTTCAAAGATTTAATAAGTTGGTGCTTGTTTACTTCCAAGGAAATTTATTGTTCTGTTTAATAAAAAGTAATAGAAAGCTTGTGTTCATTTACTCCTTTCCCCACCTGTCTTTCTCATGTTCGCCCGCCTGCCGTTTAAAACAGAGTGAGCCGGCCGAGGTGGCCGAGCGGTTCTAGGCGCTACAGTCTGGAACCGAGCGACCGCTGCGGTCGCAGGTTCGAATCCTGCCTCGGGCATGGATGTGTGTGATGTCCTTAGGCTAGTTTGGTTTAAGTAATTCTAAGTTCTAGAGCCATTCGAACCATTTTGAAAACAGAGTGAGCTCCCGTTTGCCTGGACTCGCTCCGCTGTAAACCAGACCTAAGATCTCCACACACTCGATGCGTGCGTCTTTCAGTGGCGGTAGACAGCTTGTGGAGAGGCAAGTTTTTCGCAGCCGGCCGCGCCACGCTTCGCCTCACGTGTCGGCCTTCGCGCTGTCGCTCAGCAACGCTTGTTGCTGGCGGTCAGCCGGCGTACCGCATGGCAACCAAATAAAACAGCCGCCAGCTGGCCGCCAACGACGTAAACAGGGGGCTCGGCCCGGCTCCCAAGGCCTGCTGACGTCACGTGCTCGCCCCTAGTTGCTCCCGCTAGCTTCTGCCGCTAGCGTCACGGCGACGAACAGCTGTTGCATGCAATTCTTACAGGAGAACCGTAGTGGAATTCGCGTCCACCCCGGAACAGAAGTCACTGACTGAAATCAACATTTAGAAAAGTAGCATTTTTTCAGCCTCCGACAGGCCAGTACATGAGTACATATTACATCTGATTACTGAAAGTTACGTTCATTTACGGAACCTTGCTTTTCGACGTAATCACCGTAACAACTGAAGTACCCTACTAGCCATTAAAATTGCTACACCAAGAAGAAATACAGATGATAAACGGGTATTCATTGGACAAATGTATTATACTAGAACTGACATGTGATCACATTTTCACGCAATTTGGGTGCATAGACCCTGAGAAATCAGTACCCAGAACAACCACCTCTGGCCGTAATAACGGCCTTGATAGGCCTGGGCATTGAGTCAAACAGAGCTCGGATGGCGTGTACAGGTACAGCTGCCCATGCAGCTTCAACATGATACCACAGTTCATCAAGAGTAGTGACTGGCGTGTTGTGACGAGCCAGTTGCTCGGCCACCATTGACCAGATGTTTTCAATGGTGAGAGATCTCGAGAATGTGCTGGCCAGGGCAGCAGTCGAACATTTTCTGTATACAGAAAGGCCCGTACAGGATCTGAAACATGCGGTCGTGCATTATACTCCTGAAAGGTAGGGTATCGCAGGGATCGAATGAGGGGTAGAGCAACGGGTCGTAACACATCTGAAATGTAACGTCCACTGTTCAAAGTGCCGTCAATGAGAACAAGAGGTGACCGAGACGTGTAACCAATGGCACCCCATACCATCGCGCCAAGTGATACGCCAGTATGGCGATGACGAATACACGCTTCCAATGTGCGCTCACCGCGATGTCGTCAAACACGGATGCGACCATCATGATGCCGTAAACAGAACCTGGATTCATCCGAAAAAATGACGTTTTGCCATTCGTGTACCCAGGTTCGTTGTTGAGTACACCATCGCAGGCGCTCCTGTCTGTGATGCAGCGTCAAGGGTAACCGCAGCCATGGTCTCCGAGCTGATAGTCCATGCTGCTGCAAACGTCGTCGGACTGTTAGTGCAGACGGTTGTTGTCTTTCAAACGCCCCCAATCTGTTGACTCAGGGATCGAGACGTGGCTGCACGATCCGTTACAGCCATGCGGATAAGATGCCTGTCATCTCGACTGCTAGTGACACGAGGCCGTTGGGATCCAGCACGGCGTTCCGTTATCCTCCTGAACCCACCGATTCCATATTCTGCTAAAAGTCATTGGATCTCGACCCACGCGAGCGGCAATGTCGCGATATGATAAACTGCAATCGCGATTGGCTACAATCCGACCTTTATCAAAGTCGGAAACGTGATGGTACGCATTTCTCCTCCTTACACGAGGAATCACAACAACGTTTCACCAGGCAACGCCGGTCAATTGCTGTTTGAGTATGAGAAATCGGTTGGAAACTTTCCTCTTGTCAGCACGTTGTAGGTGTCGCCACCGGCGCCAACCTTGTGTGAATGCTCTGAAAAGCTAATCATTTGCATATCACAGCATCTTCTTCCTGTCGGTTAAATTTCGCGTCTGTAGCACGTCATCTTCGTGGTGTAGTAATTTTAATGGCCAGTAGTGTATTTTTCGTTCACGCACACAAGCTTTCCCGTACCCTCTTCGTAAAATGTTTTTCGTTGTCTGCAAGCAAAAGGGAGTAGCGCAGGAGAAATTCATGTAAAAATGTACTGAGCGAGAAGAGGTACGTTGACTTTTGGGACTGTTCTGGTCTATGACAACGCTCATTCTCACAATAGTGATGCGACCGAACGGCTCCAGGAGCTTTTTCAATGGGACATTTTCGATCACCCGACATACAGTCTCGACTTAGCGGCATGTGACTTCCAGCTTTTCCCTGGACCGAAGAAGTGGTTGGGCGGGCAGCTCTTCCAAACTAAAGGCCTCTATAAACGATCAAGCGTATGTGAGAAAATCGTTCTTATCTAGCCACTGATTTACCAAGCTAGCCCATGCACGATCAGTCAATGTTCGTCAGTTTAAACTCACTTTGAAGCAGACGTTGTTCGTGTTCGTGTGTATTCTGAAAGTGAGAAAGGCAGCAGTTCCAGACAAAGCAGTCCTGTCATTGACTTTGGCACAGTGTTTAAAGAAGAAGGAAAGCCGGCCGCTGTGGCCGAGCGGTTCTAGGCGCTTCAGTCTGGAACCGCGCGACCGCTACAGTTGCAGGTTCGAATCCTGCCTCGGGC
This sequence comes from Schistocerca americana, assembly GCF_021461395.2. Taxonomy (NCBI): domain Eukaryota; kingdom Metazoa; phylum Arthropoda; class Insecta; order Orthoptera; family Acrididae; genus Schistocerca; species Schistocerca americana. The sequence continues at coordinate 124,564,296 of NC_060123.1, read as the reverse complement.
ATGGAAGTGTGTGATGTCCTTAGGTTAGTTAGGTTTAAGTATTTCTAAGTCAAGGGGTCTGATGACCTCAGATGTTAAGTCCCATAGTGCTCAGAGCCAATTGAACCATTTGAAGCTCAGAGCCATTTGAAGCATTTGAAGAAGGAAAAAACAATACTCTGGTGAAGGGAACGGTTTAAAATGAGAGATTTAACCGTGAAAATTTGACGAAGGAAATATCACTTTCAGAACCCGATGATTACAACAATTTTCTGTGAACTGACAATGAAACTTTTTAAAACTTGTTAAGGACCTCCTAAAAGAGCAAACGTGTCTGTCAAGTTTGCTCTTATGTATATACGTATGTACAAGGCCCGTACACATACCTTACTTTTGAAGCACATGCTTTTCGTGTGTGCTGTATTTTGTCCTTATTGGAAATCGCTACAAATGCAGATGAAGGATTTCTAACATTCCCTCTCGCACTGTGTTTAAAGAAGAAGAAAGCATGACTCTGGTACAGGGAATGGTTTAAAATGAGCAATATACAAATGAAAACCCGTCAATGAAAATGTTACACTCAAGAACCTGATGATTACATCAACTTCCTACGAATGGACAGTGAAACACTTAATAAACTGTAATCGTAGGCTTCCGCGGCCGTTGTCTTCTTCAAAAAAATTCTTCAGGGTATCAGACCGCATCGTCATAATTTAAAATGCGCCAACGTTTCGGCCAGCGTTGCAGCTAGCCTTCATCAGGGCCTTACGTTAACTGCTAAATGAACACACTTGGTTCCTTAAATAACTGCACGAGAAAACCGTGTCGTTACTTGATTGGCTGTAAAAGGAGGAGGAGGAGGGGTGAAAGGTATGCTTTATTGGTGTTTCCTTTATTATCTGTCATTGGCTGAAATAGCTGTTTTCTATTGGTTTTTATATTAATCCACCCCATTGGAGGAGACGGACGAATAGCGAACAGGTGATGGCTGTGACGTCACACTGTTTCCATGCTGTCCAGAAGCCGGCTGCGGCGTGCCATTGCTTTGTGTGCTCGCGACCACTACTGCGGCTCTCCGCGTGTCTGCATGGGCCGCCACGGCTCTGCCGCCGCTCCGTAGCCCTGCTATTGCAGGCAGCCAAGACCTCGGAAGCTTGTACCCGTCCTCTCTATTCATGTTGGCGGGTCTTTTGGCTATTTCTTTCGCCTCTCTAATCTTTCTTTTGAAAGTGAGAGGCTGTTTCGCCAGGACGCGGGCTTCTTGAAAAAATATTGGTTTCCCGCACTCGTCTCGGTGTTCCGCCACTGCTGACTTAGTGTGTTGTTTCAGGCGGATATATCTTTCATGTTCCGAGAGCCTTGTGCTAATCGGACGTCCCGTCTCACCTATGTAGACTAATCCACACGTACAACCAATTTCATACACGCCAGCTGTGTGTAGTTTGTCAACTGCATCCTTGGTAGAACCGAGCATGTCTGATATCACTGTTCGACATGGGTTCTATTTCTGATATTAAAGTATGTGCTTCTAGACCATATTACCGTGGGAAATTCAAATACGTAAACAAAATATCGTTGTCAGGGATACTTTTTATGTAATATGTATATATATGTATATTCACAATTCATGGCAAACACAGAGACGTTATAGAGAAATACGGGTATGTTGCCGCATCCAGTAGTGATAGGACGTGATAATTTCTTGTGCAGCAGCAGGTGGGAAGAATCAGACATCATTAGGATATCCCCCGCCACACCTATGTCATTAAGACCACCTGAGACATCTCATTAACTCGAACGGTGACAGCCGGTCGCTGTCTCGGCAGTAAAGCTTCACGCCTCCTAGGGGCAGGTGCATCGAGTTTACAACAGTGGTGTTAGCCGCAATTTGTGTCAGTCTTAACGAGTGGGTGTTTTGGCTGACAAGTAACTGTCTGTCATATTTCCGAGCACGGTTGAATTTCTTAGTTCCTGTGTGTAAACTGATTGAGCCTGGTGCTGAAGGTAAAACGACTGCTTGTTTTTACACAGCAGCGTTCCTCTAGTTCCCTACTATTAATTTAATACAGGTGTATTACCAAAGTGGTATTTTTATATTTGTAGAAACGCCACATCGTCGTGGATGTCGATATAAGCCGGACAACTTCTGCTACATCTGTGGGAAGTTCACTTTTGCCAGAAATAGGAAGAACATTTCTTCAGTCATAAAGAAAGCATACAAACATTACTTTGGAGTAGAGGTAGGAGACAAGGATAAAGCATGGGCACCACATTTCTGTTGTGCTACATGTTGCTGCTAACTAATTCGGTGATAGGAAGGTAAAGAGAATGTGGCGTTGCTTGCTGTTCCCATGGTGTGGAGGGAGCCTAAGGACCATGTTACTGATTGTTATTTGTGTCTGACATAAATTCAGGGTTTCACAAACAAAAAGTCGAAGAGGCACATTGTTTACCCAGATGTGCCTTCAGCGAGAATGCCAGTGCAGCATTCCGACAACCTTCCAGTACCTTCAAGAGCTCGAGGTCAAATTCCGAGTGACGGTAAAATAAGTAGTACTGAAGAAATCACAGATGATGATTCTTTATATCACTGCACAAGTGAGTCATCGCCACATTTATTAACACAGGCAGATTTAAATGATTTAGTACGTGATCTAGGACTAAGTAAACAAAAGGCGCAGCTGCTTGGTTCAAGATTACAAGAGTATAATCTACTGCACCAAAGTACTAAAATCAGTGTGTTCAGGCACAGAGAACATGCCTTTATTTCTTATTTTGCATCTGACGAACCACTGACATTTTGCAATGACGTTGCTGGTCTGATGAAAGTGCTGAACTTCACTTATATTTCACAGGAGTGGAGACTTTTCATAGATGCATCGAAAACAAGTCTGAAGTGTGTTTTGCTCCATAACGAAAATAAAATACCCTCTGTTCCAGTAGCTTACGCTAGTTTGACAAAAGAGAATTACGAATTCGTACAAAGGATGCTAAATTCATTAAAATACAATGAACACAAATGGAAAATATGTGCAGATTTCAAGGTAATTGCTATGGCACTTGGAATGCAACAAGGCTACACAAAGTATGCCTGTTTTCTTTGCGAGTGGGATAGTCGAGACCGAAATTCTCACTACATGAAAAAGAAATGGTCTAGGCGAAGACGGAAAGTTGGCGAAAAAAATGTACAACGTGAAAGTCTGGTAGCTCCTGAACATATACTACTTCCACCGCTTCACATCAAACTTGGCCTGATGAAACAATTCGTGAAGGCCATGGATCCAACAGGCTGTGGGTTTGCATATCTAGCTACCAAATTCCCCCGTCTTTCAGCTGCAAAAATAAAGGAAGGTGTATTTGTGGGCCCACAAATCAGGGAGCTGCAGAAAGGTGCAAATTTTGAAGCATGTTTAACTGATAAAGAAAAAACCGCATGGGACTGTTTCAAGATGGTGTCGAAAAACTTCCTCGGAAGAAGAAGAGCTACTAACTACAAAGCAATGGTGAAGGATATGATCAAAGCATATCAGGATTTGGGGTGCAATATGTCTTTTCTCGACGTGGAAGTTTATCGAAAACCTGATGGTAAACTTGGCCACAAAGTGTACAGGAAACCAACCAATATAGACAGGTACCTTCACGCCTCCTCCCACCATCACCCCACGCAGAAGAAGTCCGCCCTGCACACGCTAACGAAGAGAGCGTACAGGATAAGCGACGAAGAACATCTGAAGACAGAACTTGAACGCCTCAGGTCCATCTTCGGAACTAATGGCTATGGGAAGCAAATGATAGACAGCACCATGTCGACAAGGGAGAAGACTAATAGGGAAGAGGAGAAGGAGGCACAGAGCATTGCTGTGTTACCATATGTACAAGGGTCACCGAACGTATTGGCAAAATTCTACGAAAAGCCGACATCAAACCAATTTTACGAAGCAGAAACAAAATATCAGACATGCTCGGTTCTACCAAGGATGCAGTTGACAAACTACACACAGCTGGCGTGTATGAAATTGGTTGTGCGTGTGGATTAGTCTACATAGGTGAGACGGGACGCCCGATTAGCACAAGGCTCTCGGAACATGAATGATATATCCGCCTGAAACAACACACTAAGTCAGCAGTGGCGGAACACCGAGACGAGTGCGGGAAACCAATATTTTTTCAAGAAGCCCGCGTCCTGGCGAAACAGCCTCTCACTTTCAAAAGAAAGATTAGAGAGGCGATAGAAATAGCCAAAAGACCCGCCAACATGAGTAGAGAGGACGGGTACAAGCTTCCGAGGTCTTGGCTGCCTGCAATAGCAGGGCTACGGAGCGGCGGCAGAGCCGTGGCGGCCCATGCAGACACGCGGAGAGCCGCAGTAGTGGTCGCGAGCACACAAAGCAATGGCACGCCGCAGCCGGCTTCTGGACAGCATGGAAACAGTGTGACGTCACAGCCATCACCTGTTCGCTATTCGTCCGTCTCCTCCAATGGGGTGGATTAATATAAAGACCAATAGAAAACAGCTATTTCAGCCAATGACAGATAATAAAGGAAACACCAATAAAGCATACCTTTCACCCCTCCTCCTCCTCCTTTTACAGCCAATCAAGTAACGACACGGTTTTCTCGTGCAGTTATTTAAGGAACCAAGTGTGTACATTTAGCAGTTAACGTAAGGCCCTGATGAAGGCTAGCTGCAACGCTGGCCGAAACGTTGGCGCATTTTAAATTATGACGATGCGGTCTGATACCCTGAAGAATTTTATTGAAGAGGACTTAATAAATTGTTTATCGTTGCTTCGCCCTCATATTTCTGAAAAAGAAGACGCAAGTAAGCGAAAATTTATTCTCGTCTACTTGGTCCTGCAACGACAGTTCATTAAAATAATACAGTATTGGAACGTATAGCACACATCATCCATGGAAAAACAGGGGAACTTTGATTTATTTCATTCCACTTCACATGTATGTTACTGTTTGCGTAAAATATTAATTTTGTTCATAACCTCTTCATGTGTAACATATGGCTGGAAAGGATGTGATACTTCTACCGTATTAGTAATTGTTAGTGCCATTTTGTTTTCATACTTGATTGTAGTTTTGAAAGTTGTGGAAACTCACGATACAGTGAGATAAATTGTAATGAAACGGTTTTTGGCTAATCATATGTGGCGACACATCGACACAAACAACGTCCGCTATCTTGTTAAACTTACCGCCAGTCAAACATTTTCGGAAGCACGTCAAACACGATCTATGCTTGACAAACACGTCAAACAGCACCGTACAAGGTTAAATATTTGACAAGCATTGTTACATTTGATAAAATGTTTGATCGTTTACGGGGGCCTTAATGAGGAGCTTCAGTACAACGTTAAGACTTGTTTCAAATCAGAGGTAGCAACGTTTTAAGATGAGGGTATTGGGAACATTACAGCAGCTGAGGCGGCTGCTTTAAGTTCACTTAGAATGGATCCTGATATTGTTATTTTACCTGCTGACAAGGGTAACGCCACCGTTTTGTTGAACAAGCACGATTACATTCAAAAGATGCAGTGTCTACTTTCTGATTCGGCGTATCGCAAAATCGGTGCTGTCCCTACTAAGAGTGTTGAGAGAAAGACAAAAACCTCCTGAAGAAAAGTTCTTTGTCACAGGAGACTATCAAGAGTCTTAATTCTTACTGTGCTGTACCACGTAGATTATATGGCCTCCCTAAGGTCCGTAAAGAGGCTGTCCCTTTGAGGCCTATTGTTTCTAATATTGGTGCTCCGACATATCGTGTAGCTAAACATCTTGCTAGTTTGTTGAGCTCACTAGTAGGTAGGTGTGAGCACCGCAGATTTCTTACGTCGATTGCAGGGATTGCGTTTGAATGACTCCGATATTTTAGTCAGTTTTGATGTGGTTTCTCTTTTCACTCGCGTTCCTCTATCTGATTCGTTGCAGCTAATTGAGGTTAAGTTTGGTGTCGAGTTAACAAATTTGTTTCGACATGTGCTGACTTCCACTTACTTTTCATTCAATGGTCAGTACTACGAACAGACTGATGGAGTTGCAATGGGAAGCCCGTTGTCACCTATTGTGGTCAATTTGTTTATGGAGGACTTTGAGGAACGTGCATTAGAGTCAGCGACCTTGAAACTTGCGTGTTTTTTCAGATATGTAGACGATACTTTTGTTGTGTGGCCTCATGGTAGTGAGAATTTAAACCGGTTTTTGGAACATCTGAATTCAATCGACCCGAATATTCAGTTCACTATGGAGGTGGAAAAGAATGGATGCCTTCCGTTCCTTGATGTGTTGGTCAAAAGGAAGACTGATGGTACGTTAGGACATTCTGTTCATAGGAAGCCCACCCACACTGACTTGTATCTGCGAGCTGATAGTTGTCACCATCCAGCTCAGCGTGAAGGAGTACTTCGCACCTTGGTTCACAGGGCCCACATTATCTCAGACCTTGAAAGTTTGGCAGCTGAGCTAGCACATCTCGAAGTCACCTTTCGTCAGAATGGTTATAGTGAGAGGCAGATAAAACGTGCGTTGCGCCATCAGCCTTCTGTGCAACGGGTGAGTGACGATAGCAACGAAGTGGCACCTAGGTCTACGGCCTTTTTGCCTTACGCAGGAAGCATTTCCAACAGGATTGGCCGTATTTTGCGGAAATATGATGTTAAATGTGTTTTTCGACCACCTTCTAAGATTTAGGCCCTGTTGGCATCCGTAAAAGATGATCTTGGTTTGCGTAAGGCTGGGGTCTACCGTATTCCTTGCAGTTGTGGCATAGCATATATTGGTCAGACAATCAGGACTGTGGAAGACCGGTGTATTGAACATAAGCGTCACACACGCTTACAACAGCCGAGCAAATCCGCTATTGCACAACATTGCCTTGACTCCGGTCATCCTATGGAACACAGCAACACGGAGATTCTCGCCTGCACGTCCAGCTATTGGGATAGTGTTATTAAGGAAGCTGTTGAAATCAGACTATCAAGCAACCATATTAACAGAGATGGTGGATTTTGTTTAAATGCTGCTTGGAATCCGGCCCTGTCTCTCATCAAAAAACAGAGGGACAGAATTAGGGCTATCTCACCTGTTGATTAATAGTAACTATCGATATTTCTGACGTTGGTTATCTTTGGTTGTGTTGACACTTGTTAGTTGTGTGGTGTCTTCCTTGTTCCTCCTCTGTAAACCGAGGTATTAAATTTGCTTGCACATTTTTTCTTCGTTGCATTTGTGCCTTGAGAATGGCAGGGTGTGCTCCTGTCGAAATATCGGCGGTGTTCGACGACGTCACCCGGCAGCAAACCCGTAAGTTATTTGAATAGGGTATTGGGAAGCTTGGCTCTGGTAAGATAAATGTCTCAGTCGCTGCGGTGACCACAAGTGTGCGTAACTTTTATTAACAAAATGATTTTTTTTGTCCTTTTATTTGATTTATTTCATGTCGGAAGGTGAGTCCGACTCAGCAACCGGGAACGCTGACGCACTCCTGTGCGGGGCGCTCCACTCACAGGTAAGCCGTTTCGAGTACTGGTGGTGGAATTTCTCAGTGCCAGTATTTGGCCGGCAAGGGGAGCAGAGGTGGTGGCGTTCCTGATCACCGGTATTTGCACCAATGCTCTGGATTAAATCCCAAATCACTCTGCAGCCTCTCGTGAAGTGAGAGCATGCGACGCTGTTGACGGCGATCAGTCCATCGGATGGGGAGGCCAATCTCGGAGGCCTCCTTAGTGCTATTCGAGAGACGTATGCTATGTGCCGGCACCAGGATTCACCCTCTCGCTTCTCTCATCATCCTCATCGTACAACACACATATAACATCACACTACACACGTATCCATTACATTCATTTACACTCGACAAACACATGAATGACGCAACTGCTCATATCTACAAGGGAAGGGGCCAATGTGTGTGGAGGAACAACATCCTTACCGACAGGCGTCTGAACCTACCCCGTGAGATATCCCAACCAACAATGCCATACGACTTCTAAAGCTTAAAAAAAATCGAGACACTGCTAATATAAAACAATCTCTACAAGAAGAAGGTTTTTTTGCTTCGTACTCGGAGATGTCGTGACATCATACGAATTTAAGGCAACGATCTATTGATACGTAATCGGCATGGCTTCAGAAAACATCGTTCTTGTGCAACGCAGCTAGTTCTTTATTCGGACGAAGTAATGGCCGCTATCGACAGGGGATCTCAAGTTGATTCAGTATTTCAAGAGACTTCTAATCAAGCTGCGGGCCTATGGGGTATCGTCTCAGTCGTGCGACTGGATTCGTGATTTCCTGTCAGGAAGGTCGCAGTTTGTAGTAATAGACGGCAAATCATGGAGTAAAATTGAAGTGATATCAGGTGTTCCCCAGGGAAGCGTCCTGGGACCTCTGCTGTTCCTGATCTATGTAAATGACCTGGGTGACAATTTGAGCAGTTCTCTTAGGTTGTTCGCAAATGATGCTGTAATTTACCGTCTAGTAAGGTCATCCGAAGACCAGTATCAGTTGCAAAGCGATTTAGAAAAGATTGCTGTATGGTGTGGCAGGTGGCAGTTGACGCTAAATAACGAAAAGTGTGAGGTGATCCACATGAGTTCCAAAAGAAATCCGTTGGAATTCGATTAGTCGATAAATAGTACATTTCTCAAGGCTGTCAATTCAGTTGGAAAGACCACATAGATAATATTGTGGGGAAGGCGAGCCAAAGGTTGCGTTTCATTGGCAGGACACTTAGAAGATGCAACAAGTCCACTAAAGAGACAGCTTACACTACACTCGTTCGTCCTCTGTTAGAATATTGCTGCGCGGTGTGGGATCCTTACCAAATGGTTCAAATGGCTCTGAGCACTATGGGACTTAATATCTGTGGTCATCAGTCCCCTAGAACTTAGAACTACTTAAACCTAACTAACATAAGGACATCACACACATCCATGCCCGAGGCAGGATTCGAACCTGCGACCGTAGCGGTCACGCGGCTCGCGGTTCCAGATTGAAGCGCCTAGAACCGCACGACTACACCGGCCGGCGGGGATCCTTACCAGGTGGGATTGACGGAGGACATCGAAAGGGTGCAAAAAAGGGCAGATCGTTTTGTATTATCACGTAATAGGGGAGAGAGTGTGGCAGATATGATACGCGAGTTGGGATGGAAGTCACTAAAGCAAAGACGTTTTTCGTCGCGGCGAGATCTATTTACGAAATTTCAGTCACCTACTTTCTCTTCCGAATGCGAAAATATTTTGTTGAGCCCAACCTACATAGGTAGGAATGATCATCAAAATAAAATAAGAGAAATCAGAGCTCGAACAGAAAGGTTTAGGTGTTCGTTTTTCCCGCGCGCTGTTCGGGAGTGAAATGGTAGAGAGATAGTATGCTTGTGGTTCGATGAACCCTCTGCCAAGCACTTAAATGGCAATTGCAGAGTAATCATGTAAATGTTGATGTAGATGTAACTGACAACCATCGCCAGAATACAGGCTGTCTTTGCACTGTGACTCCCACAAGGTGAGATGCGAGATGAGTGGGTACTATTCGGAAAGTAAAGTCTGATCGGTCAAGGAATGGAAACAGTGAAAATCAAAAATGTTTTATTTGCAACAATTAGATACACCTTCCAGCTACTTCTCTACATACTCGCCACTCCGACTGAGATATTTGTAATAGTGTTCTGCCAACTTTCCAACACCCTCGTCACAGGAGGCAGCCGCCTGAGCTTTCTGCCAATTTTCTATGCTGACCTGCAGCATGTTGGCTGTGCCAGAATGTTGTCTTCATAGCCAGCGGTTCCTGTGAGCAGGATCAGAGGGAGCCAAGTCCGGGCTGTATGGTGGGTGATCAAACACTTTCCACTGGAAACGCTGCAGGAGCATCCTCATTGCCCCCGCAGTGTGCCGTCGAGAACTGTCATGAAAAATGCATGAAAGTTACTTTGTGTGGGCTGCATGAACTCAGGCGAAATCTGTCACGTGCACTAATACCTGGCGGGAGACACTACTGTTCTAGGCAACCTTACGTGCTTACTATGCGCTCAGAACTGAAAAGAGCGACGCGATGCAATCGAACAGGCGTACTAGAGACACTATCAAACACATCTACATCTACATCTACATTTATACTCCGCAAGCCACCCAACGGTTTGTGGCGGAGGGCACTTTACGTGCCACTGTCATTACCTCCCTTTCCGGTTCCAGTCGCGTATGGTTCGCGGGAAGAACGACTGCCGGAAAGCCTCCGTGCGCGCTTGAATCTCTCTAATTTTACATTCGTGATCTCCTCGGGAGGTATAAGTTGGGGGAAGCAATATATTCGATACCTCATCCAGAAATGCACCCTCTCGAAACCTGGACAGCAAGCTACACCGCAATGCAGAGCGCCTCTTTTGCAGAGTCTGCCACTTGAGTTTGCTAAACATCTCCGTAACGCTATCACGCTTACCAAATAACCCTGTGACGAAACGCGCCGCTCTTCATTGGATCTTCTCTATCTCCTTCGTCAACCCGACCTGGTACGGATCCCACACTGATGAGCAATACTCAAGTATAGGTCGAACGAGTGTTTTGTAAGCCACCACCTTTGTTGATGGACTACATTTTCTAAGGACTCTCCTGGTACCCGCCTTACCAACAATTAATTTTATATGATCATTCCACTTCAAATCGTTCCGCACGCATACTCCCAGATATTTTACAGAAGTAACTGCTACCAGTGTTTGTTCCGCTATCATATAATCATACCATAAAGGATCCTTCTTTCTATGTATTCGCAATACGTTACATTTGTCTATGTTAAGGGTCAGTTGCCACTCCCTGCACCAGGTGCCTATCCGCTGCAGATCTTCCTGCATTTCGCTACAATTTTCTAATGCTGCAACTTCTCTGTAAACCACAGCATCATCCGCGAAAAGCCGTATGTTACTCCCGACACTATCTACTAGGTCATTTATATATATTGTGAAAAGCATGGTCCCATAACACTCCCCTGTGGCACGCCAGAGGTTACTTTAACGTCTGTAGACGTCTCTCCATTGAGAAGAACAAGCTGTGTTCTGTTTGCTAAAACCTCTTCAATCCAGCCACACAGCTGGACAGTGCGGAACTGTATCGAACGCCTTCCAGAAGTCAAGGAAAACAGCATCTACCTGGGAGCCTGTATCTAATATTTTTTGGGTCTCATGAACAAATAAAGCGAGTTGGGTCTCACACGATCGCTGTTTCCGGAATCCATGTTGATTCCTACAGATTAGATTCTGGGTTTCCAGAAACGACATGATAGGTGAGCGAAAAGCATGTTCTAAAATTTTACAACAGATCGACGTCAGAGATATAGGTCTATAGTTTTGCGCATCTGCTCGACGACCCTTCTTGAAGTCTGGGACTACCTGTGCATCTATGCAAAGCTTCATTGGATTTTCACTATGGTTTCCATTTCCCGACCGATCGGACCTTACGTTTCGAATAGCCCAAATATTCTTCCGTTGATCAAATATGCAACGTTTAGCGGTGTATCCGACTCACTTTCCTGCACTCCTGTGCTTAGCCTTAGCAAGTGTCGCCAGACAAGGTGTGTCTGCAAGCCAGGAGAAACGTGTCATTAATCCAACATCAATGACAAAAACGTCCTGTAACATTTCAACCGTTTTCAGAAAGATTCCGTGATCTGGTAGCTGGGATTGACGAGCAACAATCAACACATCACCTCAAACTGGTCCCTTGCAAGTTTCACAGAGGACATCCACAAAGACAAAACTGGATGACAGTTCGAAGCCAATGGGCCCTTTTCACACACAAAAAAAAGCATCCCGCAAGTTTTTACGAAAACAAATGACATTTAATGGAGTTAATTAACGTTCTCCAAGATCATTTCTTTCGTAAAACAGCATCTCCAGCTAGCTGACAGCTCCACTATTCAATACGTAACCTATTCCTACGAATCACGTGTGCACGCAGTAATGATGAACGCTCACCTATAAAATAGGAAATAATCAGTCAAAAGCCCACGTCTGCGCATGCAAACGTACTTGCAAATTCTTTAAGTTTTCCATATTGGTAGAATAATTTTATCGATCACTGATAATCACTAACGCCTCACTGAAAATGTGCAACACTGTGAAAGACCAACATTGGCCCAGGAGGCACACGACTTGCCTCTTGCACCCAGGAGAGCTGCCAGCATACCCCTACACAGTGCGAGCTGCCAACGACGAGGAAAAGTCAAGAACAGAGTAAGTTAATGCATTAAAAGACAAAGACCCAGAAGAGCTGTGGACAAAAGTCCCATCCCCTGTCAAGGAAGTAAGAGAAAAACACATTCCCGTGAAAAATAATAACAAGAAGGCCAGGTGGTTACGTTGTAAATTGCAGAAGAACGAAGGAAGCAAAAACTAAAGATGTTAGATTAACTACATTTGAATTAGATACAGAGTTTCGGAAATTAGTTAGAAGAGCCAAGAATGTTTCCTTAAACGAACGGTGCAAATATGTCGAAGACAATAAAAGTGGGGAAGACAAGGGATTTTTACAAAAAATAAATAAAAGGACAAAAAAATTGACAAATCAAAGAAAAATGACAGGCGAAAATCATAAAAGATGAAGGTCTAACGGAAGAAGAGACATTAAAGAATGATGGGCAGCGTATATAGAATAAACATCTACACAAGAAGGAAATGCGTTCTGACCATGATGACGTTAATAGGATATCAGAACCAGAAACAGTTAATTTAGGAAGTGAAGCCAAATGGTCCCTAGAAAATGTTGCTAAAAACAAGGCTAGTGGACAGGATGAAATTCCAGCAGAATTGTTCAAATTAATTGCAGATAATGCGGGGAAAGTGTTGCAATCAATATATCAGCAAATACGGAGAACCCAACGGTGGCCAAAAGACTAGAAAAGCTCACTATTCACCGCGATTCCAAAGTATTTATGGAGAGTGTTCGAATCATTAAACAGTCGTACCTATCTGATTTAGAAAATAGACTTCGTCAGAGCTACCTCAAGAACAAGCTGCGTTTCCTAAAGGAAAAAGACTTTAATGCTAGGGAAGATCGAAGACACAAAGAGAACAGGGCGTAAAAGGATGAAATGGATTGTTGGCATTACAGAAGTAATGGATTATATGCTGGAAAGTCTTCGGGAGATGGTCGAGTGCAGAAGAAATTTGCATGCTTTAGTTCATGGGATAACGAAGAGTCGGTATCGCCTAAGTGAAGAGAGGGAGGAACAGAGAGAGAGAGAGAGAGAGAAACCACTTCGTAGTTGGAACCTGCATTTGGAATGAGTAAGAAAATGATAGAAGTTACTTTGATGAATACTATAGCGGCTTTAGAAAGAAGGAATGCTGTTCTTACAAACAAGTGTGTGCAACTTCGAGCTCTTAAGTAAATTCATTTCAATGCGATTAAATGAATAGTTTCTGATTTATTTGAGCCAAGGTTTCGAATTTCAAGTGTGTGTCAGAAGTGGTTGTGATCTGATATTTTACCGATGTGTGAGGCATAAACTGCGAAAGAATATAACTCATCAGTTTTAACTGTAATATTTTAGCAGCAGAAAAGCAGTTCCAGCATCTCAGTTGTGGTATAAACAAAATCTTCCGCCAAAAACTTTACGTAAACGCGCATGCCGTGTCGTCTGCTTGTGAGCGCTTGCTTCCACGCTGACGTCACTAGACCAGCCAATGGCAGAGCAGAGCGATTACTGCCCAACCTTATTATTTAGTAACCTTGGGACAAAAGATGGTACTCTTGCCAGTAACAAAAGATGATTGTTAAAAAGGAACCAATTAGTCGGAAATAGTTAACAAGAAGTGTATATTCTGAAGTATGAAGAAGAGACCAGAACGCCATACGCTGTCATAGGCTGTTTCGATATCAAAGATTACAAAAATAGCTGATTTATGATTATTAACTGATGGGACAGTGGATGGAGTAGATAGAATCGTCATCGGAAAAGAAATTGGGATGGAAATCACCCTGGTTTAAATGTAGGGGTAGGTGGTGGTTTAGGTGGTTATAGATACGCTGAGAGAGGATAGACTCAAATGACTTACAAACAGTGAGGTGAGGCTGATGGAGCGGTAGAAGGAAGTTCTAAAAGGGAGCTTAGTACGTTTTCGGAAAAGTAGGATTCCGGAGGTTTCCACGGTTCAGGATATGTGGATGGCAGAAAATGCAGACTTTCACCAGCAAGAAAACCTTTCTTGAAAAAGAGAAAATCGTTAACTTCTACTATAAGTTTAAATATTAGGAAGTCATCCATTAAAGTATTCTTCTAGAGTGGAAGTGAAACGTGAACGATAAGCAGTGCACACGGAAGAAAAGAAAAGATTTTGAAATGTGCTGCAGAAATATGCGGATATTAGGTGGGTGGCTTGAATAATTAATGAACAGGTATTGAATCGAACTTGGGAAAGAAAACATTTATGGCGCAACTTGATCGGGATCGGTTGGCAGAACACGTCCTGAGGCAACAACAAACTGCCAGTTTGATAACAGAGGGAAATTACAGAGTGAGACCAAAGGATTGAATACAGTAACCAGCTTCAGATGGATGTAGATTGCGGAAGCTACGCAAATATGCAGAGGCGTGCACAGGATGGACCAGCGTGGAGACTTGCATCAGACCAGTCTGTGGACTCCAGACCACTACAAGAACTGTTTCAGAAAGTTAACGGCGTCTAATTAACTATGTGTCAACTTTTGGTTTTGTTCGATAACTTAATACGACACCAGAGGCGTTTACTTGCTCCTCTTAAATGATGACGAGTTGGCTAAAAGTGAACCGTGTTATTAATGGAACGAGTTGTTTTGTGACTCATGTTTGCTTTACTGGGAACAGTATTCGTTAGCAGTACATTAACGAGAGCTGTTATCACAATTGGCACCTCCTCCAGTCAACCGCTAGTAGCTCTCAGTAGAGTCGATACACACAGTAAACTCACTTTGAACAATTTTAACCAGCTCACAGAAATACAATGGTTACTTAGGACATGACACAGAGTATAGCTGCGATTAAATATCGTACAAATAAATGAAGCAAAATTTATACTTTTATAACCACTTGGAACTGCTCTGTGTAATTGTAAGATTGAAGATCCGTGACAAGGCATCCGTAAACTGAGCGACGTAGGGCAACGATAAAAACGTTGCGCTCAAATTAAGCTCCTTTTACACGAGGGAGCTTCTTATCCCTATCGACTACTCGTGAGAAATAGCCACACTATAGCGATCAGGTGTGGCTGCCTTCTTTTGTTTATACGTCGGCAACAAAACGGTTTACTACGAGTCCAGATTTGTCGAGGCTGTCGTGCCAACCTGTTAACGTATTGCCTGTTGCCTTTTGTCTCGGGATCTTCGGCAGACTTAGGTTTAACGTATTTTCTGACATTAAACCAGCACGAGTGGTTGTTGTTGTCAAAGGGTGACCCTCCATTGCTGCCTGTTGTGCAGTTCGGCACTTGAACGGTAAAAATGAGCTTATGAGGCACCGTCCCTCTTACAAAAAAATCTAAATATAGTAACAGAATCAAAGATCTAGGTTTGATAGTAGATTTCATTAATGACCAAAGCAAAATTATAATCGATGTTCTTGAGAAAAGTCTAATGATAAATTCTCCTTATTGCTGAGAAGAAAATAGGAAAAGTGTTTTCTAAATATTGCGAAACAGTATTTGTTTACTCGACGAAATGCATACTTACAAACACATCAACGATCAAGAATGAGATTTTTACTCTGCAGCGGAGTGTGCGCTGATATGAAATTTCCTGGTAGATTAAAACTGTGTGCCGGACCGAGACTCGAACTCGGGACCTCGCCCGCGAAAGGCAAAGGTCCTGAGCTCGAGTCTCGGTCCGGAACACAGTTTTAATCTGCCTGGAAGTTTTGCATTAAACGATATTTTGAATGCTGTACATAGCACGTTTTCATTTACCCTGCGTGTGTTATTTTCTTTCTTACAGCGTTGGCATACATCAAACGGGTCACCGATTTTGCTCGTTTCTCACACAGTGGTATACATGCTTACCTGTGACAAATGCTACTGTAGTGCGATAGGCTTCTCAAACGTTTCCAGGAATTCGAGGTTCGAAGTTTCATGGGCCTGGTGAATACCACACGAGCCGTTGAGCAGCGGCGCTAGCGTCAGATACAGGTTTAAATATGCACTACGAGATCAAAAGTATCCAGATACCTCTATGTAATTCGGAATTCACCAGTAGAGATCACGAGATGTGGAGTCGTCAGTGTAAAGGGGTCGGGGAGCATCGTGTTGTCAGTAAAGTAGCAGTAATAAATAGCGGAATGGGCCACCGCTTTGCGTGACCATGAGGATGAGTTTTAATAGCTTTTCTGAAAGTAAAGTAACATAATTGTTTAACTGCAACAATCTTAATAGTAATTGTTCGTGTTGCTTCTCCATGTCAAAGAAAGCCAGACAAATATTGGTGTTAGTGAAACGTTAACAAATAACAGTCTTAAAGAAATGAAATTTAGTCGTGTTAAATAATAGGTTTGGTCATATGAATGAGAGCTGTAAGTTTAATATTTTTTGTATCCTTGTTGAAACATATGTGTGTCTTCTTTAAATAATTACTGAAGTTTTATGGGCCTGTTGAATACCACACGAGCCGTTGAGCAGCGGCGCTAGCGTCAGATACAGGTTTAAATATGCACTACCAGATCAAAAGTATCCAGATACCTCTATGTAATTCGGAATTGACCAGTAGAGATCACGAGATGTGGAGTCGTCAGTGTAAAGGGGTCGGGGAGCATCGTGTTGTCAGTAAAGTAGCAGTAATAAATAGCAGAATGGGTCCGTCAGGACAGCTCAGCAACTTGGAACGCGAACAAGTCTTTGGAGGTCCCCTGAATAATTAATACGTCAGGGACATTTGAAGACGTCCACAACTACCCAAGTCACCTGCTGGTGATGTGATTGTCAAGTGGCAACGGGAAGAAACAACTACAGCTAAACTAAAGCAAGCCAGGCCTCATTTACTGACGGAAAGGGGCTCGTCGAGCATGACGGAGGGTGGCTGTAAAAAATCTCATGAAATCTATGGAAGCAGTCTCTCGTGAGTCCCAAAAAACTAACACTAGTCCAGCTAGCACAATGACTGTGCGCAGAGAGTTAACAAGAATGGGATGCAGTGGCCGAGCAGCTCGTCATAAGCCACACAGTGATAAACAACGACTGAGGCGGTCTAAAGAGCGACGCCACACTAGTCACTGGGTGACTTGAAATTAGTAATTTGATGACTCACCCTATATCCAGTGGCAATCCGATAGGTGCCTGTAGAATGTTACCTGTTACCACGTGTAATGCCAAGAGTGACGTACGGAGAAGGTGGCTTTACAGTATGGGAATATTTTTCGTAATTAAGTGTTTAGCGTTCTGCTGCCAGCGGCCTTGCTGCAGTGGTAACACCGGTTCCCGTCAGATCACCGAAGTTAAGCGCTGTCGGGCTGGGCTAGCACTTGTATGGGTGACCATCCGGTCTGCCGAGCGCTGTTGGCAGGCGGGATGCACTCAGCCCTTGTGAGGCAAACTGAGGAACTACTTGATTGAGAAGTAGCGGCTCCGGTCTCTGAAACTGACATACGGCCGGGAGAGCGGTGTGCTGACCATATGCCCCTCCATATCTGCATCCATTGACGCCTGTGGGCTAAGGATGACACAGCGGCCGCTCGGTACCGTTGGGCCTTCATGGCCTGTTTGGGAGGAGAGTGTGTGTATGTGTTCTGCTGCATCCATTTTCAATGAGCTACCACAAGAATTCAAAACTCTTGCCAGTAACCCACTTGCTTTCAAATCTAACATGAAGAGTCTCTCACGGGTCACTTCTTTTATTCTGTCGAAGAATTTCTTGAAAAATTAAGATGATTCTTGTCATATTTTTGATGATGTTTACATAAACTTGTAATCTGATGTTACGATTTATAAACATTTTATTTTATATGTTATTACTTTTCTGTTGTAATTTCATGTAGTGACATGTTCCATGACTATGAAACTTTGCTCCTCATTTTGGTCCTGAAGAACTAGACATGTAAAATAAAAATAAATAAATCTGGGTGTGGTCCACTTATTGCACTTAAGAAAACGCTAAATGTGGAAGGTTACGAATACATTTTGCAGCATTATATACTGTTTACAATAGAGGAACTGTTCAAAGATGATTATTGGATTTGCATGACGATATGCCCTGTCATGAAACAGCATCTGTGAGGCACTGGTTTGTGGACAGTAACGTTCATGAAGTGGACTGTCCTGCCCAGAATCCTGACCTGAAACCAAAGGAAAATCTTCGGACTGAGTTAGATTGTTGACTTCGCTTCAGACCCCAGCGTCCAGCAACAGTACCATCTCTGGTTTCGGTTCTTACGGAAGAATGGGCTGCCATTCGTCCACAGACATCCCCACACATCTCACTGAAAGTGTCCCCAGAGTTCAAGCCGTCATAAGGGTGAAGGGTGCACACATTCAGTATTAATGTCATGTAGTAGTCTTCTGGATATTTTTTATCTGACAATGTACATCATTCAAATCTCATCATTTTCAGGGTTCTGTACCTCTATCGGTAAAAACGAAACCCTTAGAGGGTAACTTCGTTGTCCGTCCATATGTCTGTCTGTCAGACTGTTAAGACTCTTTTTTCTCAGGAACCGGTAGAGACATCAAGCTGCATTTGATTTCACATTCTAAGGTTTACGGTCCCTTGAGGGTATAAAAAATTTTAGCTTATAAGTCCGGCAATCAAAAGACACGGACGTATATGTCACATATTTTGATACTCGCGAGCTCACTAATCAAAATCTATAGATGAAGTGTCTACACACATGTTGGGTCTGGTGGTTTACAGGCAAAGCGCGTGGCTAGAAAGCAAAAGAGTACGGGATCTAACTTCTGTCGGACGACGGATTTTCCGCTCTTCGTCTTTACCTAGTCTTCATCTCTCGACGATGTGAGGAGTCGCCGGAAACGACACGTGGTCCGGATGCCACGTTAAGCTGTAGGTTCCCTTCCACTGGTTGGATAACTGGGGTAGGTAAGGGACACGCACGTCAACAAAGTGGAGCCCCACAGAAAGACTTTTACCAGGCCATTAAGTCACACGACATTATTATTATTATTCTTATTTACATACATCATTAAATTTGTACGGAACGTTTAGGGGAAAAGTGGTACTCGCACTCGTCAGTTTTTTCCCTAATCTTTCTCTAAAAATTTGTATGATGTTTCATCTATCGCATTGACTTTCAGTCGCAATGAAAGTCTTGGTAACGCCTCAGTTTTGCAAAGACAGTAAACTGTCCTTTGCTGCCTAGAGCAACGAAAGAGTGACCTGATATCAAAATGAGATAACTGTAATACTGAACTTATGAAACCAGGCAACCCCACCCCATTACACGAATAGGGGACACAGTGCTTTCTATTGATGCTCTAAAATTAAGACAAACATAGCGTACTTTATCTGAAGCAGGTGTAGCCTAGTACGATTTCAGTGCCATAGACTCGTGAACATTTCATCAAGAATCCTTGTTACGTACTGATTATGCCTTCCCTTGAATATACGACTATGACTGTCGTTATTGTTCCGTTGCGCAGAAACGTGATTTGTGTTAACAACACAGGTGTTTGGTGGTAGACGACAAAAAAAATCTAGACTCGAACGCGGTACGGGCATATTTCTGATCGATCGCAGTATAAGGCTGCGCTGACGTCGGTCCTCGACGAGTTGCGATACCGTATCATATTCAACAGGCTCGTAAAACTTTGCTCCTCGATTTGTATGCAATGTTTGAGAAATGCATCGTATTAGACAGCATTTTTTTCATCTCGGTGTGTACTACAACCGTATGGAAGACGGGTAAAATCGATGACCATTTGAGTGAATGCATCCCTTGTTAGTGCCAAATCAAATCCAAACTATTTTTCTCCATTGACAGTTCTAACTTTTTCATTGTTTAATCATGTTTTATTATATAACGATTTTCATCTATTTATGTTTTTATTTAAGGTCAACGAAGACTGTTTCTTCGCCGATTTATGTGTAAGCTAAATGACTGCTTTGCTTTCAGATACTTGGTACCACTCGTAGAAGACTACTTGTAGGATGACACCTAGTCCACGTGAAACGTTTGAAGTGAGTCACGGAAACAAAGCAAATACTAAAATAAAGATCGAGAAGTCTCAAAATCCATTGTTATAATATGAGTGTGCGAGATGAGAACAGAGTAACTTCAGCTGTTAGCAAACGACGCTGTCGTAGTCTGTTCCCGCCCATCCCCAGCCTTGCAGCATACTCAGGGTTTTAATCCACTCGTCACAATCATTTGATCACGCACTTTTCAGACCCAGTCACGACGGGGTTGGCACCCGATTTACACGCAGACACCTGATGCTTGCCGACAAGGAGTAGTCGATTTCGACCAACAGGTCACTCGTGTATAAAACTCTTTTGAGAGAAGAGGAACACAAATGTCGGTGAGGCTATCGTTACTTGGGTGTGAATGTCGCTTCAGCAAGACATCTTCAGCGAATAGTTCCTTAGAAGATTCCACGTAAGAATGACTGACTGCCAAACACAGTCTTTTAGAAAACTGCCATTTAATAAGGCAACTATTATCAATTTTGAAAGCAAGTGAATGCACCAAAGATAAAACAATTCTAACCCAGTTTAAGTTACAAAAGGAAAAACTGTTTTTAAAAAACTGAAAAACATGAATGACCAATTTGAAATCTGATCTAACATTCAAGTATTTGTAGAGCAAAATTTTTTTTTGTTGACCCCCTTAAGTGTACGTGGAATAATTCCACAACGTGTGTTTCAGTACGCAGCGCAGTGTTCGCTGTTTTGAAATGAGAGGTCTACTGGCAGAAGTAAATAGGTGTGGGCGAACCGTGAGTCATGTCCACAGTAGGCAAGATTACAGGTACCAGTCCAGGTTAGACACACTGTTTTGAGATGGGGGTATTTTACGCAGAACAGTTAACTAGTTTTAGTTTTCTTGTTCTTATGTTCCCAAAAGTCTTCACTCTCTCACCTTCGATGTGTCATTGTTCTAGTGTTCAATACATTGTCGAATTAGAGACTCTTTTCAGTTTTTTGTCGTCTAGCAATCGTATTATTATGAATTATTTAAACAAATGCGTGAGTCTTTTCAATTTCATTTTTAACTGAAAAAAATATTACGCAGTCCCACCAGGTTCTGCGTCAACTGATGAAATCCGTTACAACATCGATACGTAGATTCTTCAGTACCGGTAACTTGCGGAAGGCAGCCTCCTACATCAGGTTTTAGCGGCTACAAAGCGAGCGCTGGGGCAGCCACCTCAGCGGCTGTAGGCGAGGTCAGGCAGCAGTGACGTCACAAAAGCTCCCAGGCAGCGAGAAGCGGTCGCATGCGAGAGAACCACAGCCATACGTTACTAGACTACCAATGCCGTATACAGTATCACTGGTGTCACTTTAGGATCGAAATATGGCGACGTGTAAACAGCTGTTTATTTACCGATAAAACAGACGTAAGAATGAGAATAAACCGATACAACTACATTACCTTTAGAGTTTTGACATAATAGTCAATACATGCGTCGCCTTTGGCTGTAATTTTTCTTAGAGCAGATGGAAGATACACTACTGGCCATTAAAATTGCTACACCACGAAGATGACGTGCTACAGACGCGAAATTTAACCGACAGGAAGAAGATGCTGTGATATGCAAATGATTAGCTTTCCAGAGCATTCACACGAGGTTGGCGCCGGTGGCGACACCTACGACATGCTGACATCAGGATAGTTTCCAACCGATTTCTCATACACAAACAGCAGTTGACCGGCGTTGCCTGGTGAAACGTTGTTGTGATGCCTCGTGTAAGGAGGAGAAATGCGTACCATCACGTTTCCGACTTTGATAAAGGTCGGATTGTAGCGTATCACGATTGCGGTTTATCGTATCGTGACATTGCTGCTCGCGTTGGTCGAGATCCAATGACTGTTAGCAGAATATGGAATCGGTGGGTTCAGGAAGGTAATACGGAACGCCGTGCTGGATGCCAACGGCCTCGTATCACTAGCAGTCGAGATGGCAGGCATCTTATCCGCATGGCTGTAACGGATCGTGCAGCCACGTCTCGATTTCTGAGTCAACAGATGGGGACGTTTGCAAGACAACAACCATCTGCACGAACAGTTTCCAGCAGCATGGACTATTAGCTCGGAGATCATGGCTGCGGTTACCCTTGACGCTGCATCACAGACGGGAGCGCCTGCGATGGTGTACTCAGCGACGAACCTGGGTGCACGAATGGCAAAACGTCATTTTTTCGGATGAATCCAGGTTCTGTTTACAGCATTATGATGGTCGCATCCGTGTTTGGCGACATCGCGGTGAACGCACATTGGAAGCGTGTATTCGTCATCGCCATACTGGCGTATCACCAGGCGTGATGGTATGGGGTGCCATTGGTTACACGTTTCGGTCACCTCTTGTTCTTATTGACGGCACTTTGAACAGTGGACTTTACATTTCAGATGCGTTACGACCCGTGGCTCTACCCTTCATTCGATCTCTGAGAAACCCTACATTTCAGGAGCATAATGCACGACCGCATGTTGCATGTTCTGTACGGGCCTTTCTGGATACAGAAAATGTTCGACTGCTGCCCTGGCCAGCACATTCTCCAGATCTCTCACCAATTGAAAACGTCTGGTCAATGGTGGCCGAGCAACTGGCTCGTCGCAATACGCCAGTCACTACTCTTGATGAACTGTTGTATCGTGTTGAAGCTGCACGGGCAGCTGTACCTGTACACGCCATCCAAGGTCTGTTTGACTCAATGCCCAGGCGTATCAAGGCCGTTATTACGGCCAGAGGTGGTTGTTCTGCGTACTGATTTCTCAGGGTCTATGCACCCAAATTGCGTGAAAATGTAATCACATGTCAGTTCTAGTATAATATATTTGTCCAATGAATACTCGTTTATCATCTGCATTTCTTCTTGGTGTAGTAGTTTTAATGGCCAGTAGTGTACATGTAAAGGAACAGTCTCAATGCAAGCATAACTAGAAACGTTTTACATATTTTTGTTCTTGTTCTGTACATGAACTTGGATAATTGCATTACATTTTCTCTAATCCGAAATACCGGCACTATTTAAATAGTTCTGTACATGCTATGGGGTTTTATACTCTAGAACTAACAGAAGTAGCTCAACAATTTGTTCTTAACCAGTTTTTATCAGCTTTGGGTTTTCTTCAAATAGTATGCTCGTTATAAAATTGCTCCTGTAAGTAGAACGTGCCAATTGTCGTTGGTAACAAGTATCTTTGTTCTTTTGAGTGTTCTTACGAAAGCTACCATCTGCTTTAAACGTGTATGAATGTAACGTCATGCTATTCTCGTAACACGATTCTGTACTGTATGTGCTGGAAACAGAAATAGTACCCAAATATTTGCTAACTGCGGAACTACTTTAGGACACCTCGTGAAGCTTACAATGCCATTTCGTTTCACAAACTTGTATTATTACCATAACAGACTTCCTGACGCTGCTTTGTTACCTCACCAAATGTCAGGCTTTAGTAAAAGCTGCGTCTTTGCCAGTGTAGTAATATGCGTCTGTGTAGAGAACGCGAACAACACGTGCGCTGCCAACCCTGTCGCCACGGAATGTGTGCTGCTCGCTGCGTCACATTTCACACACTTCGAAAAAAAGTCACTTTGCTTCATGAAATGAAACAGCCCCTGTAAGATCCACTGGCAGAACACTCTCCGGTTACTTACTGACGCATTATCTGTGAGCTGCGCAACTAACAAAATGAAAACTGGCTTATGTCACGGCATTCGCAATGTAGACTTAGTTCCGTTCGGTCGAGTTCTGGTGGAACAGTTGTGGGCAATAAGTTGCTAATAACGGGCATATTAATATCTGAAGAAAACGGATGAAACTAACTAAAAAAACGTTACTTCACTTGAGAATATGGTACAAGATTAGTAGAACTCTCAAGACTGAAAACTTTTTGTCTTTAGAGTTCTTTGGTATATTGCGCACATTGGATGATATCAGTAAAAAGTCTTTGTGGCGCTAATGTGCTAGTCATGCTTAAGTTAAGAAACGAAATTCGTTTTACGTTGATGGATAAGCCTGAAAATATCTTTTCAACATTATAGCCAGGAAAACACATTTATTTTAAGACTTTTTTTAAAATTATAAATTACTTTTCTGTTTAGAAATTATTAAGAAAGAACGCCCTTACTTGTTTTGTGGCCGGCCGCTATGGCCTAGGCGCTTCAATCCGGAACCACGCGGCTGCTACGGTCGCAGGTTCGAATCCTGCCTCGGGTATGGATGTGTGTGATGTCCTTAGGTTAGTTAGGTTTAAGTAGTTCTAAGTCTAGGGGACTGATGACCTCAGATGTTAAGTCCCATAGTGCTTAGAGCCATTTGAACCATTTTGAACTTTTTTGTTTGCTTTAAATAACAGTCTACTTAGCCGATGGTTGGGGAGAGAGAGGAGAAGCAAATTTCTCTGGTTAATGTTACCTCTGTCTCGCCACGAGATGCAGAAGTACTTTGGAATACAAGAAATTCACGAAGATGGTAAATGAATGTGCATAGAAGTTGGTGGAAAGCATTTTGAGCATTGTTGCACTAAATAAACACTGACGAATGCCTTCTTTAGTAATAATTCCTAAATAGAAATATTTCTATTTTAAATATCATATTTTTCTCTTAAAATGCACAAACGCATTTTCCTATTTTGTCAAATGTCAACATTACTGATCTTGCCTTCGGCAAACTGAGAATGGATCATCAGTGACCCAAAGCATTAGGTTCCACAAAGCGTCCACACTGTGGCAGAGTGAACAGTCATTTTTCGGAACAGCGCACTGACGATTTCATCTTCCCTCCCTTCATTATGTTTAACATGTTACTTTCATTAATTTCTTGCAATCTGAGTTTATGTTGCACTTGCGCGCTAAGTTGTTTGAAGTGAGATTTGCACACGGTCAGGTTACGTGATGGTCGCTTCCAGTGTATGGGTCTAACTGGGGAGAGCGACCAGCAAATTATTTGCATGTGGGGTCTCGCTGAGTGCATTTTGCCCCACGGGTAGAGGGGAAATAACAGTACTAGGGCAGCATGAATTGTTGCCAGATTCCTGTTGAATTAATTTCACAGTTGCCAGATGTCTGTCCCATCCCTTCCACTACTACTCTGCCGTCAAAACCCAAGATGGCTGAACTAAGGTACTCATACTAAATATAGAATCCAAGATGGAGGACCTAGCCCACTTGCCCTATGTTTAAAAGGGGTACTTCTCCATCCCTCTGGTATTACAGCTCACTGGAACAACCTGCATGATTGCCAGGTCATGCGCTAAGTTTAGAAGCCATCGGCCTACTTGCCCTTAGTTTAAAATGGAGGGACATTAAAAAATCCAAGGTGGCTGAATTACACACAAATTATGACATACGTAAGTTTGTAGAAATTCCTGCGTCTGTAAAAGAATTTATGTTCAAAGCGCACAACAATTTCCACAGTCATAATTTATCAAAGGGCGTTGCTGAGAACACAAGGAAATTCTGGTCCTATATAAAGTCGCCAAGATGGTTGAAGCCTGCTATTCAGCCACCCATCAACAAACCTGATTTGGCGTAGAAGGCAGTAGAAGGCAGCAAGAAAAGCTGAACTTTTAAATTTCTCTTTTAAAAGATCATTCACACAGGAAGATCACACAGACAAACTGTCATTTCACTGTCAAACAGACTTCTATAGGAAGGACATAGGCATTCCTCATATAGAGAAGCAAATGAAATAGTTGAAAACAGATAACTCACCTCGTCTGGATGGAATTCCAGTTCGGTTTTACAGAGAGTACTCCAAGGCTCTGGCTAATTACTTTGCATTTATCACGAATCTTCCGCCCATTGTAAAGTTCCAAGCGACTCATAAAAAGTGCAGTTGACTCCAGTATATAAGAATGGTAAAAGAACATACCTGCAAAATTACAGGCCAATATTCTTCACACCAGTTTGCTGCAGAATTCTTGAACATGTTCTCAGTTCGAATATAACAAATTTCCTTGAGGCGCGTAAACTTCTGTCCACAAACCAGTGCTGATTCAGAAATTAACACTCATGCGGAAGACAGCTTCCCCTTTTCTCACATTATCTGCGAACAACGGATAAAGGGCAATAGGCAATTACATATCCTAGATTTCCAGAAAGCATTTTACACGCTGTCTGACTGCAGACTGTTACCAAAAATCTGAGAATATGGATTAGGCTTCCAGGTATGTGGGTGGTTTGAAGACTTAAGTAATAGAACCCAGTACATTGTCCTCAGTGGCAAGTGTTTGTCGGAGACAAGAGTATCCCCAGGGAAGCGTGATAGGACGGCACTTTCTATATACATAAATGATCTCAGGGACAGAGTGAGTAGCAATTTATGGCTGTTTGTTGATGATGCTGTCGTGTGTGAGAAGGTGTCGTCGTTGAGTGACTGTAGGAAATACAAAACGACTTACACAGAATTTCTAGATGGTGTGAAAAATGGCCGCTTGTTCTAAATATAGAAATACGTAAGTTAACGCAGATGGGTAAGAGAAACAATCCCATAATGTTCGAATACAGAATTAGTAGTATGCCAGTTGACACAATCGGATCAGTTAAATATCTAGGCGTAACATTATAAAGCGATGTGAAATGGAATCAGCACATAAAGATGGTGGTAGGGAAGGCCATGACTCGCCTTCGGTTTACTGGGAGAATTTTAGGAGAGTGTAGCTCATCTATAAAGGAGACTATAGAGCACTACTGGGACACATTCTTGACAAATGCTTCAATTTTCGGTATCCCTACCAGGTCGGATCAAGGAAGAGTCACACTGCTAAATTTTTTACCAATAGGTTCAACTCAATACACGGTTATAACGGAGATGTTTCGTGAACTGGAAGGAAAGTGTCGTTCTTTTCATGACACTCTTGAGCAAATTTAGAGAACTGGCATTTGAAGCTGACTGCAGAACGATTCTGCTGCCGCTAACGTACATTTTGCGCAAGGACCACAAAGATAAGGTAAGAGAAATTTGGGATCTTAAAGATGCACACATAGTGAATTTTCCCATACACTATTTGCGAGTGGAACAGGAAAGGAAATGACTAGTAGTGGTACAAGATACTCTCACCACGCACCATGTGGTGGTTTGTCGAGTATGTATGTAGTATGCCAACGGCCTTGCCACAGTGGTAACACCGGTTCCTGTCAGATCACCGAAGCACTGTCGGGCTGGGCTAGCACTTGGATGGGTGACCGTCCGGTCTGCCGAGCGCTGTTGACAAATGGGGTGCACTGAGCCCTTGTGAGCCAAATTGAGGAGCTACTTGACTGAGAAGTAGCGGCTCCGGTCGCAAGAACTGACAACGGTTGGGAGACCGGTGGGCTGACCACATGCCCCTCCGCATCTGCATCCAGTGACTCCCCTGGGCTGAGAGGATGACACGGCTGCCAGTCGGTACAGTTGGGCCTTCCGTGGCCTGTTCTGAGGGAGTATGTAGATACAGATGTAGATGAAAGACAGTAGCCATAAGTTTACAATGGTGAGAAATTCAATAACTCTATTGTATATCCACAAGCTCAGTTTTTCTAAGTTTAAAATGGCAATATCCCAATTTTCAGAAGTGTAAAGATGGTGTCACGTCATTTTATTTAAACATTTGTGATATCTGTGCTTATTAAGGAAGTATAGAAATGTTCATTTGAACGACTGCCACCATGCCTTACCAGTAACTCCCCCATGCTATCACAGATGGCGTGCCGAGATCACCTGTAGGTGATGAGTCCTACTTTGGTCGCCAGCCAGAGAGGTCTCCACTGCTACTGGATTGCATGCGACCACTTCAGCAGTGGTTCATAAGTGTGGGTGATCTGTGCTAGGTAGTTGCATCGATCAGCGCCTGAATGTGATGCAATGGTTGTGACAGTGCACAAACATTCCGTAGCTGGCACAGGCTGTATGGTTGTCAGATTTAGGCCACCGGGTTTTCCCTGACACCACAGTTGCCTGATCAAAAGCAGTTCTATCGGATTATGAATGGTATCAATTACGTGACAAGCCAACACAACTGCCATGTTCAATGCTGAAACGCCAGCGAGATTATTGAATTGCCATACAACATACACTGGGGAATATCCAAGAACAGCGAAATATATAACACTAGGAATACATCACTGTGGTCTCACTTCAAAGAAGCTACCATTAGAAACTTGATGTATGTTAGCTCTGCCATCCAGCATTTATCAGCATATTGAGATGTGTCCTTAGTGTACGGATGTCACATAAATGTCTGGCGTAGCCTTACAAAACTTACCCATCAGAACACTTCAGAAGAAATCTTTGGTATGGTTGTGCATCAGTACACAGATGTATGATGAATCAGTGCCGGATGTTAATGCAGAATTGCTTGCATATTTGAGCTTGTCTGTATATCAATTATATAATACAAAATTAATATGAATAATAAATTACTGTCTCTCTCTAAACTGTATTTCCTTGCACCATTCATCCAATATTTAGGAAAAAAGTGACAGGGTTGATGTAGAAAGAAAGGAAGTGACTAGAGTAACAAAGTGGAATTATTAATCCTTAGTTAGCAATATGTTTTCAAAGATGTAAAAACTGTGAATAATATTTAAAAAACTGTAATATGTTTGTACAATAGGTTTCACATTTACCAGTTTAGCATTGCAGCCACTTTACAGTTCAGCCAATAATATGTATGTTTTCACAGATAACAATGTACAAAAAACTGCAAATAACATTTACAAGGCATGTACATAATAAGAGGTCCCAAAAGTTCAAACAGTTTAAAAGTGTACACATAGTATTTGCAAAATACATATAAAAATAGTTCCCACAGGTTAGAGCAGTTCACAGTTTAACAGCGTACAGACAATAACAATAACAGGTCACACGGCTTGGAACAGTTGTTATAGCGCAAGAGACGATTCAATGGTCCAGCTACAGTTTATCCACATTTTACATTTGCACATTTTACAATTCACCTGTGGGACATAACGTGGGAAAAAGTTGCGACCTTGGTTTGTATGGCCAGCAGTGGGGAAACTAAAATAACACACATGTCACATACACATAGCGTGTAATTTAACTCACATACACAGTAAGCAGCCCCAACTTGCATACATAATACACAAATCAACCATACACACACACACACACACACACACACACACACACACATACACACCCTTATTTACGTTGCACGCATCCACTTTCTATCACCAAGTGAATAGTGTGAATATGGGAGAACTCCAACTCTGTCTTTGCAAATTGTCCAATGGTATGATGGTTGGATCTTCAGCTGCACCACTATATGTACCACATGTCTTCACAATAGCAAATTAACCTTATGCATAATATGTGGAGGAGTAGAAGCATCATCTGCACTGCCACCACCATATAGGAACGACAAGTAATATTCAATCCTGAGAGTCCTTGCGTCCACATGCCACACAACCTTAGCCTGCCTTTGATTGACATCTGTCTCTGTATAGTATGCATACAATTTGGGTAGCAGGTGATATACACTCCTGGAAATGGCAAAAAGAACACATTGACACCGGTGTGTCAGACCCACCATACTTGCTCCGGACACTGCGAGAGGGCTGTACAAGCAATGATCACACGCACGGCACAGCGGACACACCAGGAACCGCGGTGTTGGCCGTCGAATGGCGCTAGCTGCGCAGCATTTGTGCACCGCCGCCGTCAGTGTCAGCCAGTTTGCCGTGGCATACGGAGCTCCATCGCAGTCTTTAACACTGGTAGCATGCCGCGACAGCGTGGACGTGAACCGTATGTGCAGTTGACGGACTTTGAGCGAGGGCATATAGTGGGCATGCGGGAGGCCGGGTGGACGTACCGCCGAATTGCTCAACACGTGGGGCGTGAGGTCTCCACAGTACATCGATGTTGTCGCCAGTGGTCGGCGGAAGGTGCACGTGCCCGTCGACCTGGGACCGGACCGCAGCGACGCACGGATGCACGCCAAGACCGTAGGATCCTACGCAGTGCCGTAGGGGACCGCACCGCCACTTCCCAGCAAATTAGGGACACTGTTGCTCCTGGGGTATCGGCGAGGACCATTCGCAACCGTCTCCATGAAGCTGGGCTATGGTCCCGCACACCGTTAGGCCGTCTTCCGCTCACGCCCCAACATCGTGCAGCCCGCCTCCAGTGGTGTCGCGACAGGCGTGAATGGAGGGACGAATGGAGACGTGTCGTCTTCAGCGATGAGAGTCGCTTCTGCCTTGGTGCCAATGATGGTCGTATGCGTGTTTGGCGCCGTGCAGGTGAGCGCCACAATCAGGACTGCATACGACCGAGGCACACAGGGCCAACACCCGGCATCATGGTGTGGGGAGCGATCTCCTACACTGGCCGTACACCACTGGTGATCGTCGAGGGGACACTGAATAGTGCACGGTACATCCAAACCGTCATCGAACCCATCGATCTACCATTCCTAGACTGGCAAGGGAACTTGCTGTTCCAATAGGACAATGCACGTCCGCATGTATCCCGTGCCACCCAACGTGCTCTAGAAGGTGTAAGTCAACTATCCTGGCCAGCAAGATCTCCGGATCTGTCCCCCATTGAGCATGTTTGGGACTGGATGAAGCGTCGTCTCACGCGGTCTGCACGTCCAGCACGAACGCTGGTCCAACTGAGGCGCCAGGTGGAAATGGCATGGCAAGCCGTTCCACAGGACTACATCCAGCATCTCTACGATCGTCTCCATGGGAGAATAGCAGCCTGCATTGCTGCGAAAGGTGGATATACACTGTACTAGTGCCGACATTGTGCATGCTCTGTTGCCTGTGTCTATGTGCCTGTGGTTCTGTCAGTGTGATCATGTGATGTATCTGACCCCAGGAATGTGTCAATAAAGTTTCCCCTTCCTGGGACAATGAATTCACGGTGTTCTTATTTCAATTTCCAGGAGTGTATTTGCCTTGTCTTTCATCAAGGTGATAACCCTATTGTTTGCCAATATTATGCCATAAGGATTATCAGCTGCATATCCAGACATGTTAAATGCATCAGGGTGACACATTATCACTTTATACTGATTACAACCCTTGACCCAGTAAATAAAGCTGTCAGTGTCTACATACACTAAACCGTGAGTTTCAGCAAGTTCATAATGGAAATGATACATGTGGAGTTTTGCTAGTTCCAATACGCACATACTGACACTTCGTGACCTATACTGTAACACTTTCTATTTCCAGAGCCGCAAATTCTTTGTTGAAGGTAGTTGCCCAATTTAGCTTTGTGATAACTGCCTTATACATGAACGTTCTTGCCACGGATTCACTAAATAAATATCGTGCTGATTTCTAATATTTTGCATTACTTTACCGAAAACTGAATTAGTCATTAATCTGTAAAAATCCTTGGCAAAGGAACATGTTGCAGGAGTTGTCTTTATGGTATTTTATGTCAATGTATGTCTTCAGCCAAGGATACTGACTGAATGCAATAACACAGATGTGTCTTCCCTCAGCTTGAGACACTGCTGAAGGTTTCAATAATGTCTTATGTACCTATCTTGTTATTTCCCTCCAGTGTTGCAGAGGTTTGAGGTGAGAACCATTTCTTGGAACTTGGTGCTCAGAACCTCTGTCTGTACGCATCATGGAATCTATTAGGACATGTCAAATCTACCTCCAGAACATATCCTACACCAGAATCTGCAGTCACACTCGAGAAATCACCTAATCTGCCGATTTCATCATAGACAACCATCGAAACCCTCCCATAGATTGCGGCTTGTTGAAACTGTATACTGTTGGCACCTAAGTACAGGATGTAACTTGAATCGACAGAAGTTTTATTGACAGTTCACCCATTCCAGGATCCTTGGCACGCATATGAAAACATTGGAAACGCCTTCCAGTACTGCATTCAAGATACAGCAGCATGTCGACATGCGTATGTTTTAGCATGGCATCTGACAAAAGCCCAAGTGTGATGCAGAAGCAGCGAGGATCCAGTGTGTACGTTTCCCTGTACACACTCCGAAACAGTTCTAAAATGTCTGCAAGTAAAACATCTGTATCCATATAATGCCTTGTATACTCTCCTAAGTAGGAAATGTTAAACCCCTGGTAAACACACACTGGGTGCTCATATTTAACATTCATTATGGCATCACCTTTAAGTTAATTGCAGAATGCGGATATTTTGTGTAAACTGGTTTTGTGGAATTTCCCCATCCTATTTAGAAATTCGTATTTAAAGATAGCTTTCTTCATTATGACATGACACTTAGTATCATCAAAATGTGCAGCTCAAGCTCATCCTCCTGAAGCATGCTTTCAGCAAGTTTTTGAAATGGCGTCTGAGTCAATCTAAGAAGTCCAGGAGGCGCAGTGTTATATTCTTGGTGGCTCACTTGGAAACTGAAATATTGTCATCTACACTCACAGGTAAGACACGAAGCTGATCACTACACAAACTAAAATCAGCCAAGTGCTCATCAAAGGAAATGAACATCAGACCCGCTCAAATTGAAAAAGAAAACTGTTATTTGTCGTGAGAGTTTATAATTCACATTGCATGGGTTGTGTGCTGCACCAGGTTAGCCAAGAGTGCTAATGCACAGCTTCCTGGACTCGGGTAGGCGCGCCAGCCCTGGCTCTAATCTGCCCGGGGGACTATCGACGAGGGCTGGAGTGCCATCCAGCCTGGATGCGGTTTTGAGGCGGTTTTCCACATTCCACTAGGTGAATACCGGGATGGTCCCCACGTCCCGCCTCAATTACACGACGCACGAACATTTGCAACATGTCCCCACTATTTTATGATTCACACTAGACGCAGACAGCTGGCTGGGGTGCACTGATTCCATCCTGGGGAGGGTACAGGGTGGTGACAGGAAGAACATCGGGCCACCCCCTCAAACTAACCATGCCAAATCCGATTGTAACCACACTGACCCTGCGAAGACTACAGGACAAAAGCACAAGCGATAGATAGATGGGTTGTGTGCTGGTTGCATGACAACGATCCACATGCTGTTTCTCTATCTTATTAGCTACTGGCAGCCTGCAAATAAAATAATAAATTGCTTTATTGTCCAATTACTGAGCTCTATGCATGCTAGAAGAATGTTGGTGCGATAAATCTAATTAACATTCTCTGCAAGTTCTTAAAGCACAGAGAGGAATCATTCTACAAGATCTACCCCATTATAAGATCTAAAATAATTATAACTCGAGTCATATCAGCACTCAACCACGATATGCTGTGGTAGACATCGTTCTGTGAGGGTTGTGTGTGGAGCAGTGAGGTCACCCTCGCAACTCACCACAGGAGCGAGAAAGCATTCAGAGTCAGCATACGCTAGAAAGGGTACTCGCTCCTTGCTGAGGATATTCTTGAACTTTCAGAACTTGTTCACCTTGGTAGGCACCTTTACATGTACTGGGTAGAGCAACCCAGCTGATGTTCAAATAAAATTCATTCAGGCACCTAGGATAAACATATTACGCACTGGTATGTGCTGTAACTTGGGGAAAATAAGGTGGGACACGTCAGGCAGTAATGTCACCTCGTTCACATGAATACACTGCTGGACATTAAAATTGCTACACCAAGAAGAAATGCAGATGATAAACGGGTATTCATTGGACAAATATATTATACTAGAACTGACACGTGAATACATTTTCACGCAATTTGGGTGCATAGATCCTGAGAAATCAGTACCCACCACATCCACCTCTGGCCGTAACAACGGTCTTGATACGCCCGGGCATTGAGTCAAACAGAGCTTTGATGGCGTGTACAGGTACAGCTGCCCGTGCAGCTTCAACACGATACCACAGTTCATCAAGAGTAGTGACTGGCGTGTTGTGACGAGCCAATTGCTCGGTCACCATTGACCAGACGTTTTCAATTGGTGAGAGATCTGGACAATGTGCTGGCTAGGGCAGCAGTCGAACATTTTCTGTATCCAGAAAGGCCCGTACAGGACCTGCAACATGCGGTCGTGCATTATCCTGCTGAAATGTATGGTTTTGCAGGGATCGAATGAAGGGTGGAGCAACGGGTCGTAACATATCTGAAATGTAACGTCCACTGTTCAAAGTGCCGTCAATGCGAGCAAGAGGTGACCGAGACGTGTAACCAGTGGCACACCATACCACCACACCGGGTGATACGCCAGTATGGCGATAACGAATACACGCTTCCAATGAGCGTTCACCGCGATGTCGCCAAACACGGATGCTACCATCATGATGCTGTAAACAGAACCTGGATTCATCCGAAAAAATGACGTTTTGCCGTTCGTGCACCCAGGTTCGTCGTTGAGTACACCATCGCAGACGCTCCTGTCTGTGATGCAGCGTCAAGAGTAACCGCAGCCACGGTCTCCGCGCTGATAGTCCATGCTGCTGCAAACGTCGTCGAACTGTTCGTGCAGATGGTTGTTGTCTTGCAAATGTCCCCAATCTGTTGACTCAGGGATCGAGATGTGGCTGCACGATCCATTGCAGGTATGCGGCTAAGATGCCTGTCATCTCGACTGCTAGTGATACGAGGCCGTTGGGATCCAGCACGGCGTTCAGTATTACCCTCCTGAACCCACCGATTCCATATTCTGCCAACAGTCATTGGATCTCGACCAACGCGAGCAGCAATGTCACGATATGATAAACTGATATCGCGACAGGCTACAATCCGACCTCTATCAAAGTCGAAAACGAGTTGGTACGCATTTCTTCTCCTTACACGAGGAATCACAACAACGTTTCACGAGGCAACGCCGGTCAACTGCTGCTTCTATATGAGAAATCGGTTGGAAGCTTTCCCCATGTCCGTACGTTGTGTAAGTAGGCTGTTTATGTTTTCTTTATGTAAGTAGGCTGTTTAGGTTCTTATATTTGTAACGCCGCCGCCACGTAGCGCTCTCTGTATGAAAATGAAATCACTGGCTGTGCTGTGTGCAGTCTGCGGCTAGTTTGCATTGTTGTCTGCCATTGTAGAGGGGCAGCTGGATGTGAACAGCACGTAGCGTTGTGCAGTTGGAGGTGAGCCGCCAGCAGTGGTGGATGTGGGGAGAGAGATGGCGGAGTTTTGAAATTTGTCATGAACTGCTATATTTATATATGATGATATCAAGGTAAATACATTGTTTGTTCTCTATTAATATCTTTCATTTGCTAACTATCCCTATCAGTAGTTAGTGCCTTCCATAGTTTGAATCTTTTATTTAGCTGGCAGTAGTGGCGCTCGCTGTATTGCAGTAGCTTGAGCAGCGAAGATTTTTGTGAGGTAAGTGATTTGTGAAAGGTATAGTTTAATGTTAGTCAGGGCCATTCTTTTGTAGGGAATTTTGAAAGTCAGATTGCGTTGCGCTAACAAAATATTGTGTGTCAGTTTAAGCACAGTCATGTATAATTGTTCAAAGGGGACGTTTCATATGTCGACCCTTAGCCGAGGATACCTCACTGGAATCTTCTGATTTTTTTTTCTTGTAGTTTGTGTAATTAGTGTAGATTTTGTTTATTGATAGCGCGTAATCATAGAGAGAATTTCCTTTGTAGTTGTAGTTTTTCATTGTTGTACAGTAAAACAGTTGTGGCATGCATGTAGATTTGCACCAAGTATTTCGCAGCTGCGCTGGCAATTAAGTAGACATTATTTCCATTGCTATGTTATTTTATTTTGCTCTTCAAATTGTGCTTTTCTGTGTTATCGTGTGAAATATTGTGACAATTATGGCGTGTGAAAAACGTAATACTAGGCTCCAAAGTAAACTGAGAAATGACAGTGAAGACGAAAGCAGTGTGTTAGCGCCGCAGAGTAATGAATTAACTAATGTTCAAAGTAGTAATTTGGTAATTGCGCATAGGGAAATGGAGCGGGCGGCAAACAATGGTGTAGACAGTGAAACAGGTAGTGAACAGGGAAGCGTTATCGATCGATTGGTCGGAAACAGCTCGCCTCAGGAATCGGGAATGACAGAACACAATATTGCAAATACTGCAGACTCAGGTTTTGGGTTCTCACCGTTTTCTCAAATGAGTCAAGACACATTTTCCGCTTGTCAAAATGTGAATGTTGCCGGTGCAACTTCACTGCCGAAAAGCACTGAGGAACATGTTTCAGACACCAGTGCATTGTTATTACAATTAATGCAACAAATGGGACAAAAGCTTGAAAAGTTAGACACAATGGAACAACACCAGAGACAAACACAGCAACAGTTAGACACAGTGGAACAAAATCTCAAAAAGTTAGACACAGTGGAACAAAATCTTAAAAAGTTAGACACACTGGAACAAAATCAGAGACAAACACAGCAACAGCTTCAAAAGTTAGACTCATTGGAACAAACTCTTGAACAAACGCGTGAAGATTTAACTACTGAGTTACATAACATTGAATCGAAATGTCAAAAAGTCTGTAATGACGTAAAAACACAAATTTGTGAGCATTTTCAACCTATTTTTTCGCGGCATGAAAATGCATTACAGAATCACGAAGCAGCCATAAAAGAACTGCAAGCCATTGTTCATGAAAATCATGAGACCTTGTGGGCTAAAATTGACTCAGTTGCATCTACCGATTCAGTTACGCAACTTGCAATAACTCAGGAAAACTTAAAGGACACAGTAGATTCGATTTCAACACAAATGGACACTCTGAAACTTGGTTCAGAAAAACACACTGAGGAAATGTGTTCACTATCGGAGAAAGTAGCCAAACTTTCGGATCAGGTCACTAACTGATCTACAAAGGTAGATGATGATCTGAATGACACAAGACCTGTAGCCTTCACTGACACAGAAGAGTATGAACAAATTAGAAAATTCAAACAGAATCAAAATCAAATCAATACACAGTACAAAAGAGAAATCCGGGAAGTACGAGATCAGCTGACACAGGTAATACAAGAATTACGTATTTCAGAGGATACTCGCGCCCCAATACGGGAAGAGGGACACAGAAATACGGAACAGCCACAAAATAATAACACAGGGCACTTCGGAAATTATGAAAGAAATTGGCAAGGCGCATTGGATTTTGAGATGGAACCGCCGAAACGAAGTAACAATGACCGACATGCGACTCGACATGACGATTTTGACTATAAGCTGTTCATTACTACACGTAAATTCAAAACATTTAAGAATTCTGGCAACGACATTCATCCACAAGCATGGCTCCATCAATTCTCGCATTGTTTTCCTCCCAACTGGTCGTTAGAACACAGATTAGAATTTATGTGTGGCTACTTGGAGAATGAACCAGCTGTAAGAATGCGATCGGTAATTCACGATTTCCACAGTGAAGGAGAGTTTTGCCATGCCTTCCTCTCAGCATATTGGTCTCAAGCCACACAAGACCGAGTAAAACAAAGCATCATAATGATGAAACGTTTCGAACAATCTGAATTTTCCAGTCTTGTGAAATATTTTGAAGACATGTTGCACAAGAATCAATACCTGTCAAACCCATACAGCCCCTCAGAACTCATTTGCATTTGCTTAATCAAATTACCTGAACATTTACGACATATTATTTTGGCAGGACGTTGCAAAGACGACATTGAAGCATTTCAGGGACTTTTACAAGAATTAGAAATTGACACTGACAATCGCAGAACGCGAAACCAGGAACACAACAATTACAGGTCACATCCGTCGCAATTCCGCGATGAAAGAAGTAATAACTTGACACGACAAAGCTATTCTCACAACACAAATCGTGACCAAGACAGACACCACCCGTGTGACAACCGTTGGCAGAGTAGTAATAACTACAGGGACAGATCACCTCTCCGTGGTAATGACTATCACAGAGACAATAAGAGAAACAGACAATATGGGAACCAAAATAAATACTATCAAGGGAGACAGAATAACTTTAGACGCAACGGACCAGCGCGCAGTTACGATTCAGGGAGCAATTCTCCACCACTTAACCGACAAGAAAGAAACTACAGGAACTACCAACATGACGACAGACGATGTGATCGTAACGACAGACCTGAATTGCATCAGAACTGGCGGGATTCAAACAGAGCAGGGCCCTCTCGTCACGGTGAATTTGTAGAAGTTAGGTCTCCAAATCCCAATAACGACGCTCGCCAACAAAGAGACAATAGGCAATGACTCACACCGCTGGCAGCCACAAAACGTTCTTATGACACTAACGACGCAGCTGCCGTAGCTAGTAATTACGTAAAAATGGAAGACATTAGGGACATCTTACTCCAGGAACACGACATAAAACATAACAATATTGCATATCCTGTGATTCACATTACAGTAAATGACGTAAAATTTACGGCAGTACTTGACTCTGGCAGTCCCATCTCAGTAATTAGTGAAACAGCCTTTAGCAAATGCAACAAATCGAACGATTGCCCCACACTTCCGTTACGTAAGATTAAATTACAAGGTGCAATCTTTGGAAAAAGTGTAGATGTACGCCAACAAACCAATTTAGAATTCTTTTGTCAAAGCCACAGCTTCTGTATGAACTTTCTCATTGTTCCATTATTGTCGACGGAAATTATATTGGGAGTAGGCTTTTTGAATGAATTCAAAGCAATCTTAAACTTTCACGATGCTGAAATAAGTTTAGAGAAGGAAGGTAAGTCAATAGCTTTGAAATTTGAAGATTGGCTCTCAAACCATGACGAGGAAATTAATCGGCTTTACCTTCTGTTAGACAACAGTTCGGACTTTTCTACGGAACTAGACACTAACAATCACTCTGCAAGTATTGACAGGGATGATATCGACGGCGCATTTGACACTAATAAGTTAATTCAGAATAAAATTCAAACAATTGAGAATTGTAATGACACTGATAGCCAGGACCTTTTTGAGATTTTACAAGAACATTCCACAGTTTTTACTCATAAAACAGGAACAATCAAGGGATTTCAATACCAATTTCGTGTTCGCGAGCATACTAAATTTTGTGTTAGACCATATGTAATTCCAGCACATTATAGGGACCGTGTTAGAACAGAAATACAATCTATGCTTGACGAGGGCATTATTGAGCCTGCAGTAAGCTCATACAACAATCCATTACATGTTGTTGAGAAGAAAAATGGATCGATCAGGCTTGTTTTAGATTCGAGACAAATCAATACTATTATCATTCCTGAAACAGACAGGCCGCAGACGATGGAAGAACTTCTTCAAAATTTTAATGGTGTAAAAGTGTTGTCTTCCATTGATCTCAGATCCAGCTTTTATCAGATCGAACTTCATCCAGAATGTAGAAA
Organism: Schistocerca americana; assembly: GCF_021461395.2. Lineage (NCBI taxonomy): Eukaryota > Metazoa > Arthropoda > Insecta > Orthoptera > Acrididae > Schistocerca > Schistocerca americana. The sequence continues at coordinate 124,524,963 of NC_060123.1, read as the reverse complement.
ATACACAGCTTTCCTTTGTTTCGGCGTTTGTTATCAGTTTCGGAAACTTCCTTTTGGTTTGAACATTTCTTCGGCAGCATTCATTCGTGGGTTAAATTCCATATTACCTGAGTTCTTAAAACGTCACATCACCTTATATGTGGACGATATTCTGATAGCAGAAGCTTCATGGGAACAACATAATCGCATCCTCAACAGTTTGTTACGTACTTTTGCAGAATCTGGAATTACAGTTAACTTGGAAAAGTCTGAATTCGGTAGGACAAAGGTGAAGTTTTTGGGACATATTATTTCTTCTGAAGGGATTCAGCTGGATCCTGAAAAGTTAGAAGCAATCAGAGCCATTCCAGTTCCATCCACAAAAAGACAAGTCCGCAGTTTTCTAGGTCTCGTAAATTTTTACCGTCGTTTTCTGAATATGCAAATTCTTGTTACACCAAAACTTTGTTCTCTCACTGGAAAAAATACTATTTGGAACTGGGACGAACAAGCACAATTGGAATTCAATTCTTTGAAAGAAGCGTTACTTCACGCGCCAATCTTAGCTCATCCAGATCTGTCACAAGATTTCTGCCTTAGCACGGATTCTTCTAAAGTCGGTCTTGGTGCCCATTTATTTCAAGAAGCCATAGAAAATGACACTACCGTTCAGAAAACCATTGCTTTTGCTAGCCGAGTGCTAACAAAATCTGAAAAAAAATTATTCCGTTACTGAATTTGAAGCTTTGGCTATCGTTTGGGCATTTAACAAATTCCGTTTCTTTCTTTCTGGTAAGCACGTAAAAGTATACAGTGATCATCGTGCATTACAATTTCTTATGTCTTCAAAATTAAATCATGACAGGTTAAAACGTTGGGCATTGTTTCTGCAAGAATTCCGCTTCACAATAGTCTACATTCCCGGCAAGGAGAACATTGTTGCGGACGCACTGTCACGCGCACCGGCTGGGCTTGAGAAAAGTAACACAGAAGGCAACCTCGAGAAAAATTTCAGTATTCTTTACATTCAGAAAGTCGCCTTTGAAAACTTCATCACCACATCTTTAAAGGACATTGCTCATGAACAAGATAAAGATCCGATTTGGAAAGACATCAAAAGTAAATGGCATGAAAAGACACACACTCAGATTCGGCTTTATTACCTGGTTAGAAACAACATACTCTTCAAACGCTGCACTGTTGATGACAAGCTATGGGTACTTTGCATTCCAGACGATTTTGTTAATAAGCTCATTTGGTACATTCATTTCAGCTACGCACATTTTGGTCCACGAAAATGTTATCATATTCTTCGAACGACTTGTTATTTTAACAATATGGAAAAGAGAATTCGAAGAGTCTTGTCTATTTGTAAACTTTGTCAAAAGGCGAAACCATCTACTATCTCCCATAGTGCTCCGCTGTTTCCTATCATTACTTCTAAATTAAAAGAATTTGCTGCTGTTGATCTCTTGGGACCGCTTGTCAGAACATCTAATGGATTTTCGTACGTTCTAGTCGCTGTTGAACTTACTTCAAAATTTGTTTCTTTCACAACATTACGTAAAGCCACTGGACGGTCTGTATCCAACGCCTTTGTTAAAAATTTCTTACGTGAAGTTGGACACGTTAGTAAAGTCATTTCAGATAACGGACCGCAATTCAGATCTGCTGTTTGGTCACGCACGCTTCGGAATCATAAAATCAAACCTGTTTTTATTTCATTGTACTCACCACATTGTAACCCGTCTGAACGGATTATGAAAGAAATCAATAAGCTTTGCAGACTTTATTGTCACAGAAAGCATCAGCATTGGGACAGATATTTACACTTATTTCAAAATGTGCTGAATGAAATGCCTCATGATTCCACTGCTTTACCACCTACTCTTGTACTGAAGAATGAAGAACCACCGAACAGAATCAGAGAGCTTGTACCTTTCCCGAATATACGTAAACTTCGACACAAAGACATAATTGATTTGGCTCTTAAAAATATAAAATGTGCAGCAGACAAAAGGAGAAAACTACACGGTAAAGCAAATGCAAAGAAGTTGTATATTGGTCAGAAAGTTCTCATTAAAGCTCATTCATTGACACATAAGAAGAAACACTTGAGTCACAAATTCTTTCTAGTTTACAATGGACCTTACAGAATCCGACGTATACCACATGATAATTGCGTTGAAGTTGAAACTCTGCGTACTAGGAAGAGTAAAGGTTTACACCACATTTCACATGTAAAACCGTTTATTGAAAGATAATCTGCTTTTTAACTTAGTCTTTGTCACAAAATTTTTCGCTTCACATTACTAATATGCTTTGTCAGACGTAGAATCTGTTAACATACAACAATGTTTGAAGTTAAATATCCAATCAAGAACCAAGAGAACATATTTAAACAGAAATGACGAGTGCATTGTTATAGTGAACAGACGTCACAGTGTTATTGTGTGTGTACATTCTTGCTTGTTTGTTGCACGATTACGTAACGACTATAAGGCTCACATACTTAGAACATTTACCAGTACCGCTAATGAGATTTTAATGCAACATTTTGGTTTATTTGAAAATACATTCTGAATTTAAAGTGCTTTCTGAGAGATACCAGATGACACAGAGGTTAGTTTATGTGACAGCTACACGATTTTTATCACGACGCTACTAATGAGTGACAATTTACGATGTTGGTTTTGCAGTGTTTCTGTTTTATATCTGCACAGTTTTTCTGAATGCTTTTGGAAAGCAAAACATGTTTTAGCAGTAAGCTACAATGTGAGAGCCTTTTTCGTAGCACAACAATACTTTACAGTATAGTACTTTCTTGATCACAGTAATGTACGTAATAACTACGATATCTATACATAAAGCATTTCACTTTTGTTTATCATGAGGTAAGTACATTGGCTTCTGCAGAACTTAGCTTTCAGAGGACAATAACTACGATACTTCCAATGAATTATCTTACAGCAAGACGCACATTTAGCGCTACAGGACACGCATTTGAGTGATCAATTTTGTACTTAAACCATTTATTTTTAAAGATTTTTGAATTACAAAGAACGTTTTCCGTGATACATTTCATTCCATTGCTGTAATCTGTAACACCTGAGGGTATAATTACATTAATCCTCAGGGGGGTACACGCCTACTTTGTGTACCATGTGTTTGGCAAGCACAAGGAGCCCTAGCTAATATGGTATTTGCTTATACAACTTTACACATCGGTACCATATTTCTCTAACACACAAATTACACAGCTATCTGATCATTTAACTGAGAGATAAACATATTTTTTACTACATCAGTGACAGATGTTTACGTAATTACACAGTTGGATAACTTCACACTTACGAAATTGTATTTTGTCTGTACTTTGTGAAATGCTCATATTTTTTCGGAACCATTGTGATACTATGAGAGCTTTGAATGATGTATTTGGTATGGATTCATGATTTTTAAAGTACGTTTGAGGCGGATGACACTTTTGACATGAGCAGAGAATTTTTTTAATTATTGGAGGAAGCTACGACGATTTTGAGATTTGACTGAGGTGTTATGATGTTATTTTTACGACGACGATGTGTATTATGCTGCTGAGGTATGTTTATGATTAATAGGCTGAGGCTATATGAGTTATTTGATTATGCTTCATATTTATAATGACGAAATATTGACGAGTGTCGATGGATACGTATATGTGTAATAAGGTAAGGAGTAATGAATAGTGGGTAGGGACTCTTGACTTGTGAAACAGGATGTTGGAAACCAAGAATCGTACTTTAGAATTATGAAATGTGTGTACATGTGTGAATGTATTACAATGCTGACGAAAAATTTTTTGGACACTGTTATATTTATAGGGTTTTGTTTCTACAGATTTGCAACGCTAATTCTTGACCTGTGAAATATTTTTATGTGAGACTGTCACTGTAGCGGAAACTGGGTGTCGTAAATATTTCCGTAAGAAAGTTAAGTGACCACCTGCACGTAATGCGTCGTGGGCACGCAGCTGTGTCAAACACCTGGAGAACAAGCCATTAGGGTGTGCCTTTCCGGAAGCACAGGTAGAAAAAAAAAAGAAAAAAGGCAGGCCTTTATCCTCGCCATTGGCATTCCTTTAGAGAAAATATTGCAAATGCGACACCCTCATTACTTCCATTAACCTTGCTATTGACATTCCTTTGTAGAAAGCATCGCAAATATTACACGCTCATTACCTGAAAACATATGATTACTCGTACTTTGTGCTAATTACTGCAATGCTTATGAATTGATGGGAAATATTCGTACATCTGCACACCTGATTATGACAAGTGTCTTTCTATGAGAGTTGAGAGCTACTGACTTACGAAATGCCACATGACTATTGAATGATATTTTTATGCTTTGCTTTTCGTAGTTGCTTATTTCACTTGATATCTGGTTTCCAGCTGTGTTGCAGCATTGCTTTTATAAAATAAAATGCATTTGCTAATGTGAACACTTTCTGTCAACAGATCTATTAAATAATAATTTTGTGATCCACATTCTTTAAAAAAGGAGCACTTGGAAAGGAAAGAACAATAAGAAGGAACTAGTAACAGTAACAAATAATTTTCTTTTCAAGTACATGGTAATATTTCTTTTTACAATAAGTTGATGTGGTGCACCACTTTAATTACTTAGACATTAAGATGTGATTATACATTTCCCTTATCTGCATTGTTATCTTTAGTGTACTATTTTTTCTGCTTGAGCTATGTCATGTTTAGATATAAGCTGCTGTTTGCCAGGCATAGTGCTACTGAACTTTACTTTGTGTTACTCTGCTAAGCCAGATTTATTTTTTTGTTTGCTGCGCAGTGCCTTATATTAGTTGTAATATTGCAATTGCTTTGCCTATTTAAATTTTTTGTCATTGATGTTTGTGTTAATTGTTTTGTGCTGCTGCATTGCCTCGTCCCTTAGTTTAGCATCTGAGCTCAGTAGATTTAAGTTAGCTTAAGAGGGGGTAGACTATATAAGAAACTAACCATGATGAATTGGAAGAAATGCATTGAGAAGATATAAGAAAATGGTTTGGCCAAAAAAAAAAGGTAGTGTACAGTGCAGAAAAACTATTTTGAAAGAGGATGGGAACAGAATACAGAAAGCAGGCTTAGATAGGACTTTTTGGGAATAATGATGAACAAAGGGAGATCTCCATGCAAAATACTGCAGTAAAACAAACCCTGTCCTTTCCCTTTTGTGTTATCCCACTATATGTTTGTGTACCCTTGTGTACTTGTTTTCTTCGTGTCTCTGTGTACAGTTTCATAGAACTTTTTTCTCTTCTAATACTAAGTTACATTCACTATGATGAGGAATACTGTTATCCTCAAATACAATTGGCATTAATAATATGTTATTTACTTTGTAAAGATGTTTAGACATTATTTATTCTGTTTTGTGTTAATGCTCATGTGTGAAGTTGATGTTTCGAAAGTTATTCCGATCTTTTATGTATGTACTCATGTCATAATTCCTGTAACATTGATGTATATGTTTATTTCTATTCTTTTGTAAAGCCCCTATTATCTACAAATGTTATCTGTATTATTATGTTTCAATGATGTTTTCTGTATCTTTGTAATTGTATTCTCATGTTATAAAATTGTACTTGACACCAGTTCATCAAATTAAGTAACTTGTGAGTTACATTTCACTGCACACGTTTCTCTTGGTCGTAGTATATGGACAATATGTGAGAAGTTGGGACTGTTAGTGTTTGCACGTGTGTTACTAATTCAGCAAGGGACTGGATAACAGCATTGTTGGTTCTAAGGACAATTCCAAAAACTTTGTGAGTGCACAAGTGGTGGTTTATGGACTTGCTATATTCTCCGCAAGACTCTTCAATGGTGAATGTGCACCTGCGCAATCGCAACAGATGGCTGCTGGACATTTCTACAAGGACTACAGTGGGTCTGCACCTCTGGTGGCCCACCAATACCATTATCTCTACAAGGACTACAGTGGGTCTGCATCTTTGATAGCCCACCAATACCATTATTTCTACAAGGACTACAGTGGGTCTGCACCTCTGGTGGCCCACCAATACCAATACTCTCTACCAGGACTGCAGTGGGTCTGCTATGTGATGACCTACCTACCTATATTCATCATCTTCGAATGACTCTGCTGTGGGTTTGCTCTGTTGTGGCCCATTACCTGTCAGCATGTCAAGAGCCAGCACTGTCTTTCCGTTGGAAGGACACCACTACTTCTTCATGACTGCATGGAAATCCACTACTTCTGTGTGCATTCTCTTTTACTAATGAGACTTTGTAAAAAAAACTGTAATTACTATTATGATGAATGATCAGGACTGTCTTTATGGACTGTGAGAAAATTTTAGCTTTTGACCAACATTGTATCAATAAGTGTGTGCATTTTATATCTTTGTTACTGTAATTGTGAAAAATTTTTGTCAAATCTGTATTGGCCAGTGCCCAACACCATTTGTAAAAATTTTTTGTGGGGAGCATGGGGGCTATGTAAGTAGGCTGTTTATGTTTTCTTTATGTAAGTAGGCTGTTTAGGTTCTTATATTGGTAACGCCGCCGCCACGTAGCGCTCTCTGTATGAAAATGAAATCACTGGCTGTGCTGTGTGCAGTCTGTGGCTAGTTTGCATTGTTGTCTGCCATTGTAGAGGGGCAGCTGGATGTGAACAGCACGTAGCGTTGTGCAGTTGGAGGTGAGCCGCCAGCAGTGGTGGATGTGGGGAGAGAGATGGCGGAGTTTTGAAATTTGTCATGAACTGCTATATTTATATATGATGATATCAAGGTAAATACATTGTTTGTTCTCTATTAATATCTTTCATTTGCTAACTATCCCTATCAGTAGTTAGTGCCTTCCATAGTTTGAATCTTTTATTTAGCTGGCAGTAGTGGCGCTCGCTGTATTGCAGTAGCTTGAGCAGCGAAGATTTTTGTGAGGTAAGTGATTTGTGAAAGGTATAGTTTAATGTTAGTCAGGGCCATTCTTTTGTAGGGAATTTTGAAAGTCAGATTGCGTTGCGCTAACAAAATATTGTGTGTCAGTTTAAGCACAGTCATGTAGAATTGTTCAAAGGGGACGTTTCAGTTGTAGGTGTCGCCACCGGCGCCAACCTTGTGTGAATGCTCTGAAAAGCTAATCATTTGCATATCACAGCATCTTCTTCCTGTCGGTTAAATTTCGCGTCTATAGCACGTCATCTTCGTGGTGTAGCAATTTTAGTGGCCAGTAGTGTACGATATTAACAATAAGTCTGCATTACTCTCGTGCTGAGCAGTAAACTGGGAAAAATGGAGGGACTCAACAACTTTATGCTTAACTTTTTGCACATCACCGTGCTTATGAGGCAGAGGCGTGGACTGAGCCTGCGCGGCCCGCCCGGCACCGCAGCCTCGACTGCCGGACAAGTCTCGACCCGGTCAGCCAGTCGAGCCTCACCGGGGCCCGCCGGGCCGTGCGGTGGACGCCAGAACACGAGTCAACACTGGGCGGCCTTGTGACTCGGCGGGTCAAGTCGGGCGCCCGCCAGACACCACACTGCCGTGGGCCCGAAACGAAATCTCTCTGGCCGGTTTTACTTCGCATAGTATTTACCAACAGAATACGTCATCTGCTGTGTTATATTCAAATAATGATGGCTATGACAAACGTGTGGTTCCTGAATAGGGGCAGCAGCCTTTTCAGTAGTTGCAGGGGCAACAGTCTGGATGATTGACTGATCTGACCTTGTAACACTAACCAAAACAGCCTTGCTGTTGTGGTACTGCGAACGGCTGAAAGCAAGGGGAAGCTACAGCCGTAATTTTTCCCGAAGGCATGCAGCTTTACTGTATGGTTAAATGATGATGGCGTCCTCAGAGGGTAAAATATTCCGGAGGTAAAGTAGTCCCCCATTCGGATCTCCGGGTGGGGACTACTCAAGAGGACGTCGCTATCAGGAGGAAGAAAACTGGCATTCTACGGATCGGAGCGTGGAATGTCAGATCCCTTAATCGGACAGGTAGGTTAGAAAATTTAAAAAGGGAAATGGATAGGTTAAAGTTAGATATAGTGGGAATTAGTGAAGTTCGGTGGCAGGAGGAACAAGACTTCTGGTCAGGTGAGTACAGGGTTATGAATACAAAATCAAATAGGGGTAATGCAGGAGTAGGTTTACTAATGAATAAAAAAATAGGAGTGCGGGTAAGCTACTACGAACAGCATGGTGAACACATTATTGTGGCCAAGATAGACACGAAGCCCATGCCTACTACAGTAGTACAAGTTTATATGCCAACTAGCTCTGCAGATGATGAAGAAATTGAAGAAATGTATGATGAGATAAAAGAAATTATTCAGGTAGTGAAGGGAGACGAAGACTTAATAGTCATGGGTGACTGGAATTCGACAGTAGGAAAAGGGAGAGAAGGAAACATAGTAGGTGAATATGGACTGGGGCTAAGAAATGAAAGAGGAAGCCGCCTGGTAGAACACTGCACAGAGCATAACTTGATCATAGCTAACACTTGGTTCAAGAATCATAAAAGAAGGTTATATACATGGAAGAATCCTGGAGATACTAAAAGGTATCAGATAGATTATATAATGCTAAGACACAGATTCAGGAACCAGGTTTTAAATTGTAGGGCATATCCAGGGGCAGATGTGGACTCTGACCACAATCTATTGGTTATGAACTGTAGATTAAAACTGAAGAAACTGCAAAAAGGTGGGAATTGAAGGAGATGGGACATGGATAAACTGACTGCACCAGAGGTTGTACAGAGTTTCAGGGACAGCATAAGGGAACAATTGACAGGAATGGGGGAAACAAATACAGTAGAAGACGAATGGGTAGCTCTGAGGGATGAAGTAGTGAAGGCAGCAGAGGATCAAGTAGGTAAAAAGACGAAGGCTAGTAGAAATCCTTGGGTAACAGAAACCAGATGGCAGTTATAACAGTCGAGGGACATGAAAGGGAAGCAGTGGTTGGGAAGGGAGTGAGACAGGGTTGTAGCCTCTCCCCGATGTTATTCAATCTGTATATTGAGCAAGCAGTACAGGAAACAAAAGAAAAATTTGGCGTAGGTATTAAATTCCAGGGAGAAGAGATAAAAACTTTAAGGTTCGCCAATGGCATTGTAATTTTGTCAGAGCCAGCAAAGGACTTGGAAGAGCAGTTGAACGGAATGGACAGTGTCTTGATAGGAGGATATAAGATGAACACCAACAAAAGTAAAACGAGGATAATGGAATGTAGTCGAATTAAGTCGGGTGATGCTGAGGGAATTAGATTAGGAAATGAGACACTTAAAGTAGTAAAGGAGTTTTGCTATTTTGGGAGCAAAATAACTGATGATGGTCGAAGCAGAGAGGATATAAAATGTAGAGTGGCAATGGCAAGGAAATCGTTTCTGAAGAAGAGAAATTTGTTAACATCGAGTATAGATTTAAGTGTCAGGAAGTCCTTTCTGAAAGTATTTGTGTGGAGCGTAGCCATGTATGGAAGTGAAACATGGACAATAAATAGTTTGGACAAGAAGAGAATAGAAGCTTTCGAAATGTGGTGCTACAGAAGAATGTTGAACATTAGGTGGGTAGATCACGTAACTAATGAAGAGGTATTGAATAGGATTGGGGAGAAGAGAAGTTTGTGGCCCAACTTGACTAGAAGAAGGGATCGGTTGGTAGGACATGTCCTGAGGCATCAAGGGATCACAAATTTAGCATTGGAAGGCAGTGTGGTGGGTAAAAATCATAGAGGGAGACCAAGAGATGACTACACTAAGCAGATTCAGAAGGATGTAGGTTGCAGTAGGTACTGGGAGATGAAGGAGCTTGCACAGGATAGATTAGCATGGAGAGCTGCATCAAACCAGTCTCAGGACTGAAGACCACAACAACAACAACAACATCAGAGACAAGACGGTTACCCAAATATCCACTGTTGCTTGAAATTGTTAAATCATCTTATTGGTACGTGCATGCAAAAAAACTCTGTCTTATGCTGCACTGAAAGTAGTTAATTTTATTAGAGGTTACCCTACTAAGTACTGAATTTTTGTAGTACTCCATGAGGAAATGGCAACTATTTAAAAGGTTTTATTGACACACACACGGAAGTTTGATGGTTATATCATGGCAGAACTGTTCTCGTATTTCATAATGTTTGTCTTTTTCTCACTAGGTACACCTTTCCGAAGGCAAAGTCTTGGATCAGACTGTGGCTTATTTGACATACGTTTTGTTAAAAATTAAGAGTTTAAAATTATTACTTCGGGGAAAAAAGGTCATACTGTCCAGCCATCTTCACAGTCAGCCGAGGTAACTGATGCTCCAGTTTTTTTCGCTTTATTGTAATTTTATGCCCCTGGCAGCGACATAGTTCGCTGCTCCTAAGCCGAGTAGCTTTACAAAAAATATAAAATGGGGAACTCATATATAAAAGGGCGACATAAGGTCGATATAAAATGGAGATAATGGATGTTAAAATATACACTAACATGAGGACATTCACTGGCGGACAGTTAAAAAGTCGACACAAAGTTAAAAGAACACAGCTGGCAAGGGAAAGGGAGGGGATGTAGGAGGGAGGAAAACCGCTCAGGGGAAGGGAATGGGAGGGAATAGGGAGCTCTGAGGAATAGGGTGAAGGTGGGGTTAGAGTTGACAGGAGGGGTAGATGTCAGGGCGAAGCTCATAGTCTGGGAGGGTTGGATGCTGGAAGTTGTATTGGGAAAGGAGGTGGTGAGTGTGGAGGTGGAGAGAGGGTGGGACATGACGATAAAGATGCAGCAATGGGCTGGTGGTGGAGACGAAGGGGGACTCCAGGGGGTGGGGATCGAGTCATCGGATGATGTATAGGGTGCAGATGTGTTTGAGGAAAAGAAGAAGGTGGGGGAAGGGGATGAGGTCGTAGAGGATGTGCATGGGGGATGGAAGGCAGATACGGAAGGCGAGATGAAGTACATGGTGTTCTGGGATTTAGAGTGCCTTATAAAATCTGGGAGGGGCGGAAATCCAAGCAAGATTGGCATAACAAAGGATGGAGTGGATCAAGGATTTGTAGGTGTGAAGGATGGTAGAAGGGTGCAGTCCCCATGTCCAGCCAGACAGGAGTTTCAGGAGGCGACGTCTATTGTGGGCTTTGTGTTGGATTATAAGGAGATGGGGAGTCCAGGTGAGGTGGCGGTCAAGGGAGAGGCCAAGGTATTTTAAGGTAGGAGTGAGGTGGATAGGACAACCATAAATGGTTATGTACAAATCATGGAGATGGTAGGTGCAGGTGGTACCGCCTATGATGATCGCCTGGGTCTTGGAGGAGTTGATATGAAGGAACCACTGGTTGCACCAAGTGGTGAACTGGTCAGTGTGGGTTTGGAGGGTATGTTGGGACCGTTGAAGGGTAGGATTAAAGGGCAGGAAGGCGGTGTCGTCAGCAAATTGGAGGAGATGAACAGGTGGGGGAGGTTTGGGCATACCAGCGGTATACAGGAGATAGAGGAGAGGCAAAGAACGGAGCCCTGGGGCACGCCGGTGGTGGGATAGAAAGTACAGGAGTTGGAGTTGTGGATAGTGACATAGGAGGGACGATGGGAGAGGAAGGAAGTAACGAGACAGACGAAATTGATGGGGAGAGCATAGGTCTGGGGTTTGAAGAGGATCCCAAGATGCCAGACATGGTCATAGGCGTTCTGGGGGTCGATGGAAACAAAGATAGTGGAGAGGGTAGTTAAGTTGGAGGGAAAGAAGATTGGTAAGGTTAAGGAGCTGGTCGTCAGCTGAGAAGGAGGGCTGGAAGCCACACTGGGAAAGGGGAAGGAGGTGGTGCTGGTTATGGTGACGATGAATACAGCAGGAGAGGACCTCACTGAACACAGAGGTGAGGCAAATGGGACGATAGGAAGAGGTATTCAAGGGGTGTTTGTTGGGTTTAGGGAACAGCAGGAAACGGGAAGTCTTCGACAGGTCAGGGTAAAAGCCAGTGGAGAGGAGGACGTTGTACAGGGTAGCAAGGGCACCCAGGAAGGGCGGGGGGGTCGACACGCCCCAGCACTTGCTCCGTCCTTTTAAACATCCAGACCGCGCGACTGCGCATGTGGCCACAGGTATACAAGGCGCCAGAGACGTTGATAGGCGACAGAGAGGTACAACATAAGCGTGAAATTAGATCTATGACTGCATGGTAAACCAACACGGTGATATCGATCTATTAATGCTAGCTGCACCGTTGCGGCGTCTCTGCGACTTCATTACAGAAAGTGCCGGGTTCCATGATTTGTCCAAGCTGAAGCCGCTATCTCTATTATTTAAATTCGTCGCCAACCGAATTTCAATTGTTTCTTTCACTGCCGAGTCCCAGAAAGATGAAGTTGGGGCTAAAATTTTGACGTTATCGTACACCACAGAGAGCCCAGTGTCAATACAGTGCTCTGCCATCGCCAATTTATTAGGTTGTTAGAGACGGGTGTACATGCGGTGGTCTGTGCATCTCTCATGGACTTTATGTATCATCTGTCCGATGTACGAACTGCCACTCTTACAGGGGATCTTGCAAACCCCAGCCTTCCGAAGCACCACCTCATCGTTAACGGAACCCAGGAGTGCTGCTGTCTTTGTTGGAGGGCGAAAAATCACTTTCACTCTGTGTTTGCTGAGGAACCGTCCTATTTTTAACGATCGGCTTCTCACATATGGCAGAAAAGCCATGGATTGAAAACTTTCCGTTTCTTCTTGTGCATTCCTTATGCCCAGTGTTGGTTTCATTCGTAGTTACTTACGTATCTGCTGTGGGGAAAATACTCACTGGCTTCAAAAACTCTCCTCAAGTGTAGTAGCTCGTCCGCCAGACTCCTTTCGCCAGCAATGACTTGTGCTCTGTGTACCAGAGTTCTGAGAACACTCATCCTCTGCGAAGGACGTTGGCAGCTATTTGCACGTACATATAAATCCGTATGGGTCGGCTTTCAATGAACTGTCATCGTTTGGTTTGAAGAACATTCTGGACTATACAAGCGAATCGTTTGGCCACCTAGGTCGCCTGACATTGCCCTCGAACATTTATGGGACATGATCTAAAGGTCAGTTCATGCACAACATCCTGCACCGGCAACACTTTCGCAATTACGAACAGCTATGGAGGCAGCATGGCTCAATATTTCTGTAGGGGACTTCCAAAGACTTGTTGAGGCTGCGCCATGTCGAGATGCTGCACTATGCCAGGCAAAAGGAGGTTCGACACGGTATTAGGAGGCATCCCATGAATTTTGTCACGTCGGTGTACTTGCTGTAACCTAGTTTAATTTTTGAATGTTCAGATGATTCAAATGGCTCTGAGCACTATGGGACTTAATATCTGAGGTCATCAGTCCCCTAGACTCAGAACTACTTAAACCTAACTAACCTAAGGACATCACACACATCCATGCCCAAAGGACGATTTGAATCTGCGACTGTAGCAGCAGCGCGGCTCCGGACTGAAGCGCCTAGAACCGTTATGCCACAACGGCCGGTGTTTGACTGTTAATAGCATCACTAGAACTAGTGAGAAAGTAGGACAGTCAACAACGTAGGTGCGCCATAAATAGCTTTACGTAGAAATAAACTAAGTCCTTCCTTGTGTTGGAATGTTAATAACGTCACTAGAAACAGCATTGGGAATGTGGGTCGCATCTGATGGACATGTCCCCGACGAGTAACAAGCCCCCCGCATCAGCGACTGAAACTGCATAGGCTGCTACCTGACAGGTGAGTGTTGGGTGGTGTCATGCAGCAGCGACAGTTAGGGAGCTGTTGCCACTTGGCGTGCAGCTGACCGACCAGCACCAGGTGACGTCATGAACAAAGTTGTTTTGATGGGGATGCTTGGATCGCCAGCACTTATAAATCCACTGTCGCAGTGGTCACACACAGTCCAGTAGCAGCAGAGACCTCCCTAGCCAGAGGCAAATGTGAGACCACCAGTGAGTGAGCATGACATGAAGTATGTTGCAGTGTTGGAGAGGCAAGCACGTGGTGCAGGTTCCCACATACATTTAACTAAACACACACACACAAACAAACAAACAAACAAACAAAGAAACAAACACGAATACACACTGTAAATGTTTAAATCAAAATGACACTCTTTTTAAACTTAGGACAACTAGGCTACTGCCATTATAAACTTGAACCAGGCTTGGGGAAATCCGATGTTGTTTTTAAATTTCCCACCACGTTCAATGAAGGACAACTGGACTAATTCAGCCATCTTGAATTTTTTAAATTTCCTGCCATTTTAAACCAAAGACATGTTGAATCTTGTATTCTTAATGTAGTATAAATTACCTGGCCACCATGAAGGCTATGCCAGTGAGCTGTCACTTCACAGGTGTGAGTAAAAACCCAGTTTTAAACTTGTTAGAACAAATGGAGTGTCATCCTGTACTCTCCCACGCAGAGATACAGATTGCTATATATAGTTGTATTGCCTACAAAACTAATTAAGTTTGATGATTTCTGTTGGTCATCTGACCACTTAATGTTTATTCAGCCGTATTTTAGTAAAAGTTGACCAACTTGGGCGTGATCAGGCACGCATTCTTTAAAAGAGGGAGAAATCAAACTGCATTGGCACTTCGATGCATAATACATATAGAGCAAAAGATAATTACGTGGAGAAGGTTATTGCAGAATTTGTTACCACATATACTTCGACATAAAAACGTCTCGGAACTGTGCAAAAATATCACAGAGAAACTCAAAGAAACTGATAGTATACACTAATTTAAAGCTTTCCTTTTTAGACACAACAGAAGGTTGGTACTGAAAGACATTTGGTTCACCAGAAGCACTTCAGGCTACCGGAATTTTTAATTTTCGGTTTCGTCCTCTTCAACTACCCTAAATATAAAAAACCGTGAACGTGTTCTGTTGTTAACCTGTCCACTTTTCTTTCGGTGTGCCTGTTGTGCATTATTTATTATTAGGATTAATTTTTAGCTGAATATTTCGTTAATCTGTTCGTTGAAGTTCATCAGCACTTGAAGCAAACATTGCAGTATTACCCGCAAAATGAAGGTGGTGCAAAAATGTCCCATTAACGTGTTTCTCTCTCTGGTTTTCAAGTTTAAGGATCAGACAGTTTCCTCTAGTACTGTTGCTGCTGGATGTGTTACACATTAATACTGTGGATTGTATTAGCTCACGAGCACAGATGAAGGAACAATCTTTTCCCAAATCGAAACGCAAGCATTTATACTCTTGATCTCGATGATGCACATTCTGCATTAGGGAGATCCGGACGCTCTCTCTTTTGACAAAGTCAGTAACATGTATGGCACACTCCATCTCACATCGTTCCCCCGATGTATTGTCACTACTGAAAATAATCAGAGCTTTTTAGATCTTATCAGAGTGGCAGACAGGTACGACAAATACCTCCAACGAGTAGCATATTTTAGTAGCAGTACAGACTGCGTAAGTTTTTGTTGGGCGTGTATTCGTTGGTGGAAACAGAAAGTTCATGACGGTGAATTAAACAACGTCATGCGTCAGTTTTTAGGATTTTAGCAGTACAAAGTGACGGTTATGTACTTCTACTTTCTGCGATCAAAAAAGTGCTGATCAGATTTGGCTACAATATTTTAGGCGAAAGCTCTTAAAGAGTTCGGATAAAAAAATTCTTCAGCTTTATTCTTCATGTCTACATATTTGTTTCTCAACGTGGTCACCCTGATGAACACATTTTTCCCAACGGGAGACCAGTTTGTTGATACTGTCAGTGTAGAGTGTCTGGCTTTGTTGTTGGAGATACAACCTCACCTTCGCTTGCACCGCTTCATCACTTTCAAAGCGAAGTCCTAAAAGACGTTCTTTACGTTTTGGAAGCAGATAAAAATCAGATGGGTCAACTCGGGACTGCATAGAAGGTGACAGATAATCGATGACAGTACATCAAAGGCGTTAGATTGTTGCAGATGTTGCAACGCTGACGTGTGGTATAGTATTGTCATAGTGTGCGCTCCAAGTGTGAAAGAAGTCTTCGAGTTCTTGCTTACAGTTTTCGAAGCAGTTTCTCACGCATCGTCATAGTTACGTTGCGCGCTCCCATCTTACACACTACACTTCAGACCCAACAAGTGGCGGATGGTTGCGACTTGCGTCAGCGAAGCGGAAAAGTCGATCGACTAACTGTTGAGCGCGCATGCTTTGTAGTTACACGTTGTGCCACTAGGTGGTGTTAGCTTGGGGCCTCCTACGTCACTCAGTAAGCTGCCGTCAGTCGAAGTTAATCGGTTTGTTTGTGGGGCTTTATTATTTGCGTTCCTATTTTAACTCTTCCACGATTAATGACGTCGCCGACAAGAAGGACTAAAGAGCCTAAGTGAAACTTTTTTCTGGTAGGGAAAATTAAAGCCGAGACTACTGGGATGTTTCGGCAAGCCTTTAATGATAATGCTTTAGGGAAATCACAGGTCTACGAGTGATTTTTCTCGCCTCAAGTTTGGCAACATGTCAACTGAAGACATGCCACGCCCTGGTCGTCCTTTAACAGGAAGAAATGACGAAAACATTTCCTCAATCAAACGTGCGATTGATGAAGATTATCGAAGGACCATTAACTAAAGTTCTGAGGGAACGAAAGTGTCATGGAGGATGGTAGGTAGGTGGGTGGTAAGTTCCTATGGGGCCAAACTGCTGAGGTTATCGGTCCCTAGGTTTACACACTACTTAGTCTAACTCAACTAACTTACGCGAAGCACACACACACCCATGCCCGAGGGACTGGAACGTCCGACGGGGGGAGGCCGCGCGAACCGTGACATGGCGACCAAGACCACGCGGCTACCCTGCGCGGCATGGAGCGTGGTCCAGCGAATTTTTACCGAAGATTTGTACATGAGATGGGCGCCTGCAAAATTTGTTTCTCCCTTGCTCACAGTGACCAAAGAAAAACCCACGTGAATGTTTTCCTTGACTTGAAGACTGAAGTGAAGGACGATCCAAACTTTCTTAAAAGAAATGTGATTGGGGATGGGAGTTGGTGCTACAGGTAAGATCCAGAGTCAAAGCAAGCGGCGAGCCAGTGGGAAACCGAAACGTCTCAACAACCAAGGAATCAAATGTGAAAACGCTGTTGATTTGTTCTTTGATGTCAATGGTATTGTCCACAAGGAGTTCTTTCTTCCTGGACAAAAGTGAACAAACATTTTTATCTGGATGTGTAATGAAGATTACGAGAGAGTGTGCGAAGAAAACGGCCACAACTGTTGAGAAATGAGAACTAGTTGCTCCACCATGACAATGCTTCAGCCCACGTGGCCCTGACGGTCCGACAGTTCATGGCAAAAAAACAGTATGGCGCTTGTGCCTCATCCACCCCGCTCACCCTACCTGCCTCCGTCTAACATTTTTAATTTCCACGGATGAAGCAAAGTCTGAAAGTAAAGCTATTCAATGATGTGGATGACGTCAAAGGAAACACGCTAATGGGTTTGAACAGTATCGTGGCTCAGAAGTTCCAGAACTGTTTTCAGCAATGCCAAAAGCGTTGAGACATATACGTTAATGCACTTGGACAATACTTTGAAGGGGATTCATGTTCTATGAACATAGAGTTGAACAAAAATTCCGTTTAATTTTAGGTCCCCCCCCTCCCCCCCCCCCCCACCCCCCTCCCCCCTCGTATGCATGACATATAACACCTCAACCGATATTGAAAACCGAATTAAAAACTCGTAGGCATTACTTTTCAGCACGCCCTCGCAGTAAAAATGAATTATCAGAGAAAATATCTCGAACCGACACACGTTCTAAGACTGCCATGAACGTTCATACACAATGCATGTTCTATTAATCCACGTACAGTATCATTATAAGGAAAAACATTCAGTCGAGATGTACTAGTGGGAGCGTCATGTACGAGGGTTGCCCAGAAAGTAATGCACCGTATTTTTTTTTTCTTGGCCGAAAACAATGCTACGAATGCGAAACGTTATGTATGTATAATTTCAAGTCTCCTGAGTGAGTGCGCTATGTTTCCATCACTTCCGACAGGTAGCGTAGTTTCAAAATGACGTCTGTAGGTGATTACGTTACAAGCAACGTGCCTTCATTGAATCTCTCACTGCAGAGACATAAGAAAATATTCGAAAACGCTTGTGCAAAGACTATGGAGCGCATGCTGTCGACAGAAGTACACTTAGTCGCTGGGCACAGAGAGTGAGGTCGTTTGAATGTGGTTCGGCGGAGCTCCGCGATTTGCAGTGGTCGGGCAGATTATCCACGGCTGTCACATCTGACAACCCTGACCTAGCCCCCTCGCACTTCCATTTGTTTAGGCCATTAAAGGATGCCATTCGTGGAAGACATTTTGAGGACGATGAGGAGGTGATTCATACAGTCCAGCACTGGCTCCGCCATCAGGACAAGGATTGATACCGACGGGGCATACACGTCCTCGTTTCCTGCTGGGGGAAGGTCATAGAACGGGATGGAGATTCCGCGGAAAAATAGGGGTGTAGATGAAACACCATTCTTTCGTGTGTTAGTTCTCATTATGTTCAATAAAGAATAGTTGTAGAAAAATGCTCGTGAAATAAGGTAAAGGAAAAATAAGATTTATGGAACCAATATATTATCAATTTACAAACGAAGGATAGAGAAACACAAGAAGTCAAATATTTTGTGCACTAATAGAGACAGAAGCTCATGTGAATTTTCAACTAGTTTTTATATTGGCTGTACGGGTTGACTGCTAGTGACAAGCACCGAGAGAAGCTTGTTACTTCTCGATGATGGGCAGTGACAGACAAGATTGTTTATAGTGGGGCATCATGTCTATAAAAAACTGTTGTGGATCTCAGGATCCGCAGAGCAGCAACATCTGCTGCAGCAAGAGATAGTTATACGCAAACACATCACCGAAAAAAGTCACAGTGTCAAGTTACAATTATGTCTAACTGTTTTTCTCAGTTTCAGATTTCTAGTCCAAACAGTGGTACGGAAGGCGCAATCTACTATAAGGCACTAAGTCGAAGAGTGTTGGATATTTTACCGCAGTTGTACGTTTCCACTCAGCTGAAGATCTGCGAGCTGAGCTTGTGCACGCCGACTACTCGAAGTCACTCTGGACCAGCTCGAGTGTGTCTGCGGCGAGTATGAGCTGCATGGCAAAGCCACGGACACTGCAAAGAACAAAAGTTATTGGGGACTGTGGCTTCCTTTATTTGGAACTAAGAACAGAATTAATCAGCGACATGGGCTTGTCCTGTACAGCCTCTGCTCACTGCTCTTGCAGCCGACTTACTGATTATTTTAAACTAACATTAGTTGTGTTGAATGGTGGAAACGCACAAATGATGAGTAGCGAAGGTTAGTAGAGATTCGGGAGCCTGTAAAAAGATCTCTGCGCGGAGCATATCACAACTACCAACGTCGCACCTTAGCAAAAGACCTAGCAGAGAACCCGAGGAAATTCCGGGATTATGTAAAATCGCTAAGCGGTTCTAAGGCTTCCATTCAGACCTTTGTTGACCAGTCTGGTGCGGCAGTTGAAGATGTTAAAACGGAAGCCGAAGTACTTAATTTCAACTTCAAGAAATCTTTTACATAGGAGAATCGTACAAACACACCGTCGTTTGACCATGGGGCAGACTCCCATATGGACGACAGAGTAATAAGCATCCCTGGCGTAGAGAAACAACTGAAAGATTAGAATGTAAATAAATCACCAGGTTCATAAGCAATCCCAGTTAGATTTTACAAAGAGTGTTCTACGGCATTGCCTCCTTACCTAGCTTGCATTTATCGTGACTTTCTCGCACAGCACTAAGTTCCAAGCGACTGGAAAATGGCGCAGGTGGCTCCAGTATATAAGAAGGGTAAAAGAATGGATCCACAAAATTACAGACTAATATCCCCAACTTCTGTTTGCCGCAGACTCCTTGAACATATTCTCAGTTCGAAAATAATAAACTTTCTTTCTTGCGACTGTGAAGCTTATGTCCATGAAACAGCATGGTTTTAAAAAGCATCGCTCATGCGAAACTCCACCTGTCCTTTTCTCGCAGTTGAACGGAATGGACAGTGTCTTGAAAGGAGGGTATAAGATGAACATCAACAAAAGCAAAACGAGGAAAATAGAGTGTAGTCGAATTAAGTCGGGCGATGCTGAGGGAATTAGATAGGAAATGGGATACTGAAAGTAGTAAAGGAGTTTTGCTATTTGGGGAGCAAAATAGCTGATGATGGTCGAAGTAGAGAGGATATAAAATATAGACTGGCAATGGCAAGGAAAGCTTTTCTGAAGAACAGCAATTTGTTAATATCGAGTGTAGATTTAAGTGTCAGGAAGTCGTTTCTGAAAGTATTAGTATGGAGTGTAGCCATGTATGGAAGTGAAACGTGGACGATAAATAGTTTTGACAAGAAGAGAATAGAAGCTTTCGAAATGTGGTGCTACAGAAGAATGCTGAAGATTAGATGGGTAGATCACATAACTAATGAGGAGAATAGAATGGGGGAGAAGAGGAGCTTGTGGCACAACTTGACTAGAAGAAGGGGTCGGTTGGTAGAACATGTTCTGAGACATCGAGGGATCACCAATTTAGTATTGTAGGGCAGCGTGGAGGGTAAAAATCGCAGAGGGTGACCAAGAGATGAATACACTAAGCAGATTCAGAAGGATGTAGGCTGCAGTAGGTACTGGGAGATGAAGAAGCTTGCACAGGATAGAGCAGCATGGAGAGCTGTATCAAACCAGTCTCTGGACTGAAAACCACAACAACAGATGGATGAAGGGAAGAGGCAGATTGCATATTTCTAGATTTCCGGAAATCATTTGACACAGTGCCCCATTGCAGGCTGTTAGCGAAGGTATGAGCTTATGGAATAAGGTCACAGATATGTGAGTGGCTCGAAGACTCCTTAAATAATAGAACCTAGTATGTTGTCCTCGACGGCGAGTGTTCATCAGGGACAAGGGTAACGTCAGGAATGCCCTGGGAAGTGTGGTAGATCGCTCTTGTTCTCTACATACATGAATGATATAGCGTACAGGGTTTGGCAGCAATCTGCGGTTGTTTCCTGATTATGCCATACTGTAGGGCAAGGTGTCGAAGTTGAGTGACTGTAGGAAGATACAAGACGACCTAGACAACATTTCCAGTCGGTGTGATGAATGGCACACATTTAATGTGGAAAAATTTAAATTAATGCGGATGAGTAGCAAGAAAAAAACTTGTAATTTTCGGATAATTCCTAGCGTTCTGCTTGACACAGTCAAGTCGTGTAAATATCTGGGCGATATGGGATGGGACGAGCGTGTTAGAGCTGTGGTAGGGCTGGTGAATGGTCGACTTCGCTTCATTGGAAGAATTTTAGCAAAGAGTTGTTCAACTGTAAAGGAGACCGCATATAGGACGCTGGTGCGACCTGTTCTTGAGTATTGCTCAAGTGTTTGGGATCCGTACCAGGTTGGATTGAAGGAAGACATCGAAGCAATTCAGAGGCGAGCTGCTAAATTTGTTACTGGTTGGTTAGACCAAAACGTAAGTGTTACGGAGATGCTTCGGGAACTCAAATGGAAATCGCTGGCGGTAAGGCGACGTTCTTGCCGAGAAACACTATTGAGACCATTTAGAGGACAGGCATTTGAAGCTGCCTGCCGAGCGATTGTACTGCCGCCAACATACATTGCGCGTAAGGACCGCGAAGATAAGTTACAATAAATACTGTGGCACATAGACGGCCGTTATTTTCTCGCTCTTTTTGCCAGTGAAATGGGAAAAATGACTTTTAGAGGTGCAGGATACCCATCGACACGCACCGTACGGTGGCTTGAGGAGTATCTATGTAGATGTATGTAGATGTTATCGAGCTGGTAATGCAGTGGCTATTACTCGCGCGCAAGAATCATTTTGAAAAGTGTAATGAGTAAAGGCATTTGGCAGAGAGCTGAAGGTCCTAAGTCGAAACAAAGCTTCTGGAACAGACTGTATTCTCTCAGAATTAATGTATCATTGGGCGACCCAGCCATGAAAAAACTATTTCACGTGTTTTGCAAGATACATGACGCAGGCAAAAGAGCCTCAGACTGAAAGAAGAAAGTAGTAGTTCCAATTTCAAGGAAGGTAGGTGCTAACAGGTGAAGAATGTAAAAGCTGGTAGAAAGCCAACCTCCAGGTAGGTAACTTGGAGTTGCAGAGAACTGTAGGAGGCAATGCCGAATCTATTGCTTACCTTAGGAGACAGGTGAAAAAAAGGCAAACGTTCGTTTATAGCATTTGTAGATTTAGATAAAGCATTTTACTATGTTAATTAGAATACGCTCTTTAAAATTCTGAAGGTTGATGGGGTAAAACACAAGGAATGAAAATTTATTTGCTATTTGTACAGAAACCTAGATGTTACAAGAGTCAAAGAGCACAAAAGGGAAGCAGTAGTTGTGGACGGAATGAGATAGACTAGTAGCCTCTCCCAGGTGTTGTTCCATCCATACACTGAACAAGCAATAAAGGAAACACAGGTTAAAGCAAAGGTGAGAAATAAAATTTTTGTAGTGTGCTAATGAAGTCATAATTCGTTTCAGGCGGCATAAGATTTTGAAGAGGAACTGAACGGAATGGACAGTGTCTTGGAAAAAGTCTGTAAGAGGAATACCAACAAAAATTAAACACATATCTACATCTACATACATACTCCGAAATCCACCATACGGTGCGTGGCCGAGGGTACCTTGTACCACAACTAGCACCTTCTCTCCCTGTTCCACTCCCATACAGAACGAGGGAAAAATGACTGCCTATATGCCTCTGTACGAGCCCTAATATCTCTTATCTTATCTTTGTGGTCTTTCTGCGAAATATAAGTTGGCGGCAGTAGAATTGTACTGCAGTCAGCCTCAAATGCTGGTTCTCTAAATTTCCTCAGTAGCGTTTCACGAAAAGAACGCCTCCTTTCCTCCAGAGACTCCCACCCGAGTTCCTGAAGCATTTCCGTAACACTCGCGTGATGATCAAACCTACCAGTAACAAATCTAGCAGCCCGCCTCTGAATTGCTTCTACGTCCTCCCTCAATCCGATCTGATAGGGATCCCAAACGCTGGAGCAGTACTCAAGAATAGGTCGTATTAGTGTTTTATAAGCGGTCTCCTTTACAGATGAACCACATCTTCCCAAAATTCTACCAATGAACCGAAGACGACTATCCGCCTTCGCCACAACTGTCATTACATGCGTGTCCCACTTCATATCGCTCTGCAATGTTACGCCCAAATATTTAATCGACGTGACTGTGTCAAGTGCTACACTACTAATAAAGTATTCAAACACTACGGGATTCTTTTTCCTTCTCATCTGCATTAATTTACATTTATCTATATTTAGAGTTAGCTGCCATTCTTTACACCAATCACAAATCCTGACCTCCTACAGTCACTCATCGACGACACCTTCCCGTACACCACAGCATCATCAACAAACACCCGCACATTGCTATCCACCCTATCCAAAGATCATTTATGTAGATAGAAAACAACAGCGGACCTACCACACGTCCCTAGGGCACTCCAGATGATAGCCTCACCTCCGATGGACACTCACCATCAAGGACAACGTACTGGGTTCTATTACTTAAGAAGTCTTCGAGCCAATCACATATTTGGGAACCAATCACATATGCTCGTACCTTAGTTAGGAGTCTGCAGTGGGGCACCGAGTCAAACGCTTTCCGGAACATAGTCGAATTAGATCAGGTAAAGCTGAGGGAATAAGGAATTGAACACTCAGAGTCGCAGATGAGTTTTGCTGCTGGGGCACCACAATAATTGGTTATGGTCGTAGTAGAGAGTATACACCGGCGACATAACGACTGGCTATTGCAAGAGAAGCATTTCTGAAAAATAGGAGTTTGTTAACAACCAACACAAATTTAAGTTTGGGAAAGTGAAACCGTCTGCGGAAGTGAAACGTGGACAATAAACAGTTTAGGCGAGGAAGGAAAAGCTTTGAAATGTGGTGGTACAGAATAATGCTGAAGATTACATGGGAAGATCTAGTAACTAACAAGTCACAATTTGACTAAACGAAGAGATCAGATGATATGACACATCATGAGGCATCAAGGAATTGTCGGTTTGCAACTGGAAGGACGTGGGGGCAGGGGTGCGGGGAGTAAAAATTGTAGAGGATGTAGAGGGAGACCAACGCTGAATACATTAAGCAGGCTTGAACTGATAGGTTGTGGTAGTTACGAACAGATGATGGGGCTTGCACAGGATAGAGTAGAATGGAGAGCTGTGTCAAACCAGTGGCTTCGAGCTGAAGGCCACAACAACAGCAACAACAATAATGACAACAACAGCAATGAATAATGGCAGCGTAATGCACTAGTTAACACGGTAGAGAGTTAAGAATTAAAAAATGAAAGGATATTTGAACCATAAGTTATCATAATGAACAAGAGATACAAAAAAAAAAAAAAAAAAAAAAAAAAAAATGAAAAAACGAATGCGCACGTTTCACTCCCGATTTTCTAATTGGTGCAGATATGGTGGTTTAAAATAGTTGAACGTCCAATGGACGGGTACTGCCTCTGATTTCTTGCTCTTTAAGCAGGTAATTCAGTCTCGTATTGCCTGCTGAGGTTCGGTTCCATTGAGCTCCTATCTTCCTCCCGAGTCTTGTTTTTGAAACAGATATTGAAAAGCCACTTATGTCCGATGATGTCCTTACAAGCTGCGGATGAGAAAATGCATATTTAGAAGTCATCCGAAAAAAACTTCCCTCTAGCTGACCGATCCAGAGATGCTGGTTCGGAAGTTCAGTTGCCTCGTGGCGATCTGTAAGCGGTCGCACAGGCCAAACTACGTTGAGCAGAGCACTTCCAATGTTTAAATGAAACCGTAAATGATGCAGTACGATGTACTGTACTTGCTTTCATCTCTTTACATAGCTTACTCGCGCGTCCGACAGAGCCAAGCAATCTACACATTCGTTTGTGCTCAAGTCAGCTAAATAATCTGAATCTACACACTGAAAGAGGGGGCTGTATCACCATTTAAGATACTGCTGGGTTGAAGCTCTGTATCACGTTAACAGAATTTTTTTTAGTCTGCAACGTTGTCACTGCGCGCTTCTTTAGACCCAAAGGTTGTGGAGTCAGTGACGACGGCCACGTAAGCGTAAGGCCTTGTGGGTACTACACTTTGGACTTCGATCACGTGCACAATATCTGTGGCCTCGTATTTTGTTCCTACTGTCTTCATCTACATCCTCAAATAATCACAGATAATGTTATGTAATAGACGACTAGGACAAAAGTGAAAAATCGTAAATAATGTGAAATACGAGGGTAATCCCAAAAGTAAGATCTCCTATTTTTCCATAAGTACATAGACCTGTTTATTTCTACAATGGTTTACATCAGTTTACAACTTGAACATTTAGCTACTTTTCACCATAATCACCATTGCTGTCGATGCATTTTTGTAGACGCTGTGGCAGTTTTTGTATGCCCATGTCACACAAGCTCGCCGCCATGCTGTTCAGAAAGTTATGAACCTCTTCTTTCACCTCGTCGTCCGAGCTGAATCGCTTTCCTGCCAAATGTTCTTTTAACCTAGGGAACAGGTAATAGCCACAAGGAGCCAAGTCGGGACTATAGGGTGGGTGGGTGATTATGTTCCACTGAAACTGTTGCAGTAGAGCAACGGTCTGCCGAGCGATGTGTGGGCGAGCGTTGTTATGGAGAATGAGTACGCCCTTGCTCAGCATTCTTCTTCTCCGGTTCTGAATCGCCCTTTTGAAGTTTTTCAGAGTCTCACAGTACCTGTCAGCGTTAATTGTGGTCCCAGCGATTCAGCTCCGACGACGAGGTGAAAGAAGAGGTTCATAACTTTCTGAACAGCATGGCGGCGAGCTGGTATGACATGGGCATACAAAAACTGCCACAGCGTCTACAAAAATGCATCTACAGAAATAGTGTTACGCCGAAAAATAGCTAAATGTTCAAGCTGTAAACTGATGTAAACCATTGTAGAAATAAACAGGTCTATGTACTTATAAAAATATAGAAGACCTTAATTTTGGGGTTACCCTCTTATGTTTGATTGTCTTTAACTACTCGTACAATATGATTTGTAATTGAGTTTTGTTGGCATTACCTAATTCAGCAAAGTGTACGTCCTTTAATTCTTTGATCTACTCTGTCTGAAAAACCAATTGGGCTGAGGAGTAACATACTTTCCGTCGTATGCTCCTGTCGTATGGATGCGTTGACTTTGGTGACCTCTTTGGTGGAAAACGATAGGCTACGTGGTACTATCGGTTTCATACTCTTCCACCTCTCTCATCGTCACCGTCAACACAAACGTAAAATCATACCGGGCAATGGCCTCCGTCCGACTATCCAGATTTATGTTTCCCGTGCTTTTCTTAAAGAACATAAGTTGAAGCTGCGCCGCGTAGGGTGCCAACTCGCTTCAAAGCCCAGACATAATAGAAAAACGGATTTAAAATCCTACAGGCCTGTTCTTTTCGGAACCCGATGTCGGAATTACAAAATTCAAAATGGTGGATCCAATACGGAGAACCAAAAGTTATAAATTTAGCGGACGCGATAAGAACTGCGGGTATAAAGTAATCTGAGGTCGCTGAACGGATTAGGAGTCGAAATTGCCATACTGAAATGTTTTATTCGATATTTTAAATTTTTGAGCCGAAATCATAGTCACGTTCGCCGCCTGTGCCATTATCGCCTCAAGAACGGTCGCTGTCGGGCTGCCCCCTGGGAGATGCTTCGCAAACCAGATCTTTTACCTCGAGTTGCGTGAAGTCGTTGGGGATGAAACCACTAGAGAAAATGAAAAAAAAAAAAGAACTGGTTTGGTTGCAAGTGATCGCATGAGCTTAAGCTATTGCTGATTTGGTAGATACTGTAAAGGCACTGTTCATTAGTGCGGTTCTAATCTAACGATTACTAAAGCATTTTATTGAGTGAACGTTCGTCAACTCAGAGAGATTTTCAGCACTGGGTCAGAGTTTAATGTCCCTTCGAGATGCAGGTCGATAAAGACATAGCAAACTGCACAACAGTTGAGAAGAAAAATCATTGACATTATTTAAAAATTCATTCTGGCATTCACTTGACTTAATTTAAAGAGCTTATCAACTAAGCCCTGACAAACAAATTTTATTCACGGTTCTCCTTAAAGCCAGTGCAATGGCTTGAGAATAACTCTGTCTTTTCTATTCTCAGAATATTTCCAGTGCTCGCACAAAATGTTATGGTTGATTACCAGATCTGCTTACATCTCTGTTCGTAGTTACGATAACAGCGCAGAATATTTCTTTGTGTAGTAAAAGATAACACTCCAAAGTATTCCTGGTGGTGGTGGTGGTTAGTGTTTAACGTCCCGTCGACAACGAGGTCATTAGAGACGAAGCGCAAGCTCGGGTTACGGAAGGATGGGGAAGGAAATCGGCCGTGTCCTTTCAAAGGAACCATCCCGGCATTTGCTTGAAACGATTTAGGGAAATCACGGAAAACCTAAATCAGGATGGCCGGAGACGGGATTGAACCGTCGTCCTCCCGAATGCGAGTCCAGTGTGCTAACCACTGCGCCACCTCGCTCGGTCAAAGTATTCCTGCAGCATTTAATTCAGAAGTAAAGCTGTGCCAGTACTGACGTACTATGCATTATTGCCATCATAGTCCAATTTCCCTACATATGAAGTGGCGGGAAGTTCAAAAATGGAGGAAAACTCAAAGCAGCCTAATTGCGCTAGAGGTTCTCTCTAACTCCCCTAATTTAACAGCTGAGAGCCCAGTCTAAATTTTTGTGTAATTAAAAAATGGGCAATTACCCTAATGGTGGGAAATCCAAATAGGTCTCTTCTGCTAAGTATAGAATCAAAAGATGCACCTGTACACTTACTCTGAGTTTACTCAACTATTTTGCTGTATCATCGTTAAAATCTCATGTCTACAAAATAAATGTAAATGCTGGACTAATTTCGTCCGTCCGCTATTTTTGTTCTTCTGATGTTTCGGATTCTTTTGTTAGATTCGTATTTCGTGTGTTATCTTGGTAAGCTACAGCATCCATTTTGCTGCGCTCTTGTAAAGATTCATATGAAAATAAGTTTTCTTAATACAACACAGTACGAAAATTGTTCTGCCTTTGAATTCTATGTCCTTTTTTTTTTTTTTTTTTTTTTTTGTACTATGTGTTCTCACAGAGGCGAGGCTGGAACAGAGGATCGATGTGGACGTTAATGACCGAACACTCATCGTGTTTCGTCATTGCTTTTCATTGCGTACTACGCAGTACGGCCCTTAGATGTCTGTACCGGTCATTTATGGTATCTTGCGTAATTTTTCTTTCAAGTCATACATTGGATGCTTCCGTCATTCGTCCTCTAACAATTCCTACAACATTCGGATACAGACCCCAAAATTAATTGAATTCGATGGTGGTTTTCATATCTTATGCATTCCGCTTCTCTGCGAACTCTGCAAGAAGCGTTGACTGATATTTTTTCTTTTCTTGCGCGAGTGCGCGTACCACGATTACAAATTAGTTCGCAATTTGTATAAAATCTCGGAAATTTCAGTTTTACAATCTGTTTACCGAGTAGTAATGCGTCAGATGTCGGAATCCAAGCCGGCAGCTGTGGCCAAGCGGTTCTAGGCGCTTCAGTCCAGACCCCACGGCTGCTAGGTCCCAGGTTCGAATCCTGCCTCGGGCATGGATGTGTGTGATGCGCTTCGGTTAGTTAGGTTTAAGTAATTCTAAGTTCTAGGGGACTGATGACCTCAGATGTCAACTCCCATATTATTTAGAGCTATTTGAACCATTTGTCAGAATCCAAGGTAATGGACCTGAGTATACAGGCACAGCCTGCAAGTATTGGAACAGGGCCGGTACCATTCCAAAATACCGTCACCAACTCCCCCCCTCCCCTCCCGCCTACGTATACGCGCTAGACATGAAATGTTTTCATAACACCGTCACCTTTCCAAAGCATCGTTAGTCGACAAGGTCGCACGCAATGTATCCGGCATGTGTTGACTCTCTAGTCTTTATTACCGGCGCGGGGTTGTGACATAGAGAGAGAGAGTTAGCGCCATCTCTCTCTACGCACGCAATGTATCCGGCATGTGTTGACTCTCTAGTCTTTATTACCGGCGCGGGGTTGTGACATAGAGAGAGAGTTAGCGCCATCTCTCTCTATGTCGCAACCCCGCGCATACATACACGCGCTAGGCAGGACCTATATAAATCAATGCACGGCCTACCTCACTCTCACACTGCTCGTATACTTCATTCATCCAATACTTGTCACGTCTTCGTAATTAAACGTGTAAAAATGAAACGATCACGAACCGCCAGTGACAGCAGCAGCAGCAGCAAACGTGCTCATGTGGACGAAGTTCCATTCCCTGGTAAGTACATTTTCAGTATTCTGATATCTACACCCTTTAACTCTGTGTATGAGTGCTACATATCTTTTATAATGCTCTCTATAAAGATCGCTCCTCCACTTGTTCTGTGTGTGTTCCGGCTTACGTTTTTTACCCTTTTGAATCTCTCTCTCTCTATAAAAATTGCTTATCCACGCCTTTTTTTTACCTCTAACTTGGGTGTCTGAATCTTTTATTTTAACTGTTACATTTGTTTTGTACTGCTCTCTATAAATATTGTTCATCCACGTGTTGTATGTTACGTGTTATACCCGTTTTCGATCTCTCTTTGTAAAGTTTACTAAGTCTTTTAACGGATTCTATGTTTGTGTATGTGTTAAGTCTTATAACCGTTTTGGACATCTCAATGTAAAGAATGACTTTCCACATGTTGTATGTGTTATAATTAATTTACCGTATCCGCTATAAAGATAGAGCTTCCACGTGTTGTGTATCTGTTATATTCGTTGTGCAGTGCTCTTTGTAAATATTTCATTTCGTTCCTTTTTTTTAAATTTGCTGGTCCGCTTATTTCTCTATCACTTAACTGAAAGCACACTTCCCTTTCCATATGCGATATTATATTCAGTCTTCTCCATCTTTCTAGATTTCTTCTAGCAAATCTTGGTTGATCTAGACAACCAGATCGAGATGGAAAGGGCTCAAGCGCAGCTCGAATGTAAGTACATTTACAATACAATCATACTTCTTAAACTTAAATAATTTCATCTAATATATACCCGTTTCCTGATTGTATACATTTAGTCCTCATAAGCCGGTCTTTTCTTTGTAGATGCGCCTAATTCAGAATTCGGTTCAACCACCCAAAACGTTCAAGGAGGCGACGGTAGCGTTCAAACGGCGCCCGCCACACAGGACACTCAGTCTTTAGAGGAGGAGGAGACCAACCTGCCTGACCCGTTTGAGGAGGAGATCAACCTACCTGAGTGGTTTGAGGATCTACTTGATTTCGGCAATGAGTTGCTCAAACCATGGAGTCAGAGCGGAAAAGGTGAATAATTTTGAACATTAACATTCCTTCACAAACCACCATTATCTACTCTTATTGTTATTATTTATCGTTCTTTTAAATATAAATCACTAAATTAATTTTTTTCCTTATTTATCTTACAGGTATATCACACGGCGTAGGCCGTGTTCCTAGAGCGGTGGTTGCGGGGGCGAGACTCGGGCGCACCGAACCGCAAAGACACGCCGCGCCTTGCGTAGCCCCTATAAGGGCTTCGCGGGAGGCGGATGCAGAACACGCACCAGCTCCTCCCCCAGCGCTGTCGCAACCGTTTGGCTGCGCAGCCCGTCCGCCATCGCCACAGCCTGGCCCTTCAAACCGGCTGTCACTCCCTCCTCCTCTAGAAGCAGCAGCTCACCGCCGCCGCCCACGCAAGGTATGCGTTCCGAGACGTATACCTCTCCCCGCAAATGATGATGATGATTACGATCACCCATCACCAGCCCATTCATCTATCGGGTGGACTCCTAGTTGTAGCAACAGTAATAATAGTAATTTCCTTATGGCTAGCGGTAGTTCTCTCA
The DNA here is from genome assembly GCF_021461395.2 of Schistocerca americana. NCBI lineage: Eukaryota > Metazoa > Arthropoda > Insecta > Orthoptera > Acrididae > Schistocerca > Schistocerca americana. Next base: position 124,493,979 of record NC_060123.1, on the reverse strand, counting down.
CCCGTCCTATCGATAACGAAGTCGATCAGAATAACGGCGTAATGACTCCCTTAGAATACTCAGCAGTTGCTAGAGCGTTTGAGGGGCGAATCTCTTTCACCAGAATTGAGAATCCAGGCGGGAGGTATCGCGATCCTGTAAGGTTTTTGGAGGCATGCCTTCCCGTCTTGGAGACCGAGCTCCTCAAACTCTTAGAAGATCCGGAATTTAACGCCTTTAAATGCAGTGCTGTGTTATGCTGTGAACTGAGTCACCCCCCTAAACATCAAGGTGACGCGGAGACGGCTACTCTGCATTATATATGGGGTGACAATGGCGTTATTTCTCGGAGCACATCGATTGCTGAGTGGTATCGAGAATCCACCTTGAGCGCTATTATGGCCCGATTTTCGAGATGGAAGTACGTGGATCAGCTAAAGCGCTCAGCAGTATACCACACCTCGACATCCATATACATGTCTATGATCCAGTGAATGGAGGGTCCAGTTATATTAAACTCCCTATAGATATTGAGAAAAAGCAGGCGTGCATTAACGTTCAAAATAACTATGATAATGCGTGTTTTGCATGGTCAGTCCTGGCTTGCGAGAGAAATTACAATTACAAACATCATCCCGAGCGTCCCAGCAGTTACGAAGTCAAAGATATTAAGAGACAGTATAACTTTGACGGAATAGAGTTCCCTTTAAGAATCCAGGACATACCTAAGTTTGAGGCTCAGAATACCGCAATATCGGTCCACGTTTATGGCCTGGAGAAGAAAAGCAAGTCAGATGAGCAGAACAAGCATTTCTCAAAATTTGCAGATGAACGAGAGTTGCATGTCAACATGCTGCTCTTCTCCGAACGTGATAATTATCACTACGTCTGGATCAAAGACATGTCCCGACTCATTTCTTCCCAGTTAAGTAAAAATGATCATTAACGACATATTTGTATAAGGTGTTTGAATTATTTTTCATCTCAAGAATTATTAGCGACACATCTATTAGATTGTGCATGCAAGGACCCGGTACGTGTTGTTATGCCCACTGAGGAAAATAACTTCATTAAATTTAAAAATGCTCACCACCAGCAGCGTTGTCCTTTTGTTGTGTACGCCGATTTTGAATGCTTGCTGGCTCCTATTACTCGCTGTGAAGGGAATCCCTTAGCCTCACACACAACCTTCACACAAAAACACGTACCTTACGCGGCTGCGTTCCAAGTTGTATGCGCATATGATTCTAAACTTAATAGCTATCAGTCTTATGTAGGTTTGGCTTCTCACAGAGCTTGAAAAACTTTCTTGGCAAGTTCACAAGCTCTACAGCATCAATATTCCCATGACCAAATCAAAGGAAAATGATGACTTGTATGAAAAGGCTGTTAATTGTCATATTTGCGGGCTGGTCTTAGATAGAAAAGCGGAGACTCCTCGTAGAGACCATTGTCATCTTACGGGTAAGTTCCGCGGTGCAGCCCACAATGCATGCAACTTGAAGTATCAGTTACCTACACACATACCCGTCTTTTTTCATAATCTGAGCGGGTATGACGCTCATTTTCTCGCTGAGCACTTGGCTAAGTTCGGTATGAAGAAGGATCAGGTCAATATCCTGCCTGAAAGTGTTGAAAAGTACATTTCTTTTTCAAAACGAATGACGCCGAAAATTACGCTCCGCTTCATTGACTCTCTACGATTTATGCAAACTTCGCTCCAGAAACTGGTTGAGACTTTACCTCGGAATGATATGCATATCACTCGATCTGCATTTACCGATGAGGAAAAGTTTCAACTTGCGACGAGGAAAGGAGTTTTCCCGTACGAGTATCTTGATAGTATGGCAAAACTCAATGAAACCAGGCTTCCCGAAGTAACTTCTTTTACCAGTACTCTCACTGGCGATACCATAACTATCACAGATTATGAGCATGCCGTTAATGTCTGGCAGGAATTCAACATCCCCAATTTGGGAGAATATGCAAGGTTATACATGGACACGGACGTTCGTTTGCTTGCAGATGTTTTCGAAAAGTTCCGGAGTGTATGTATGACCACGTACTCTCTGGACCCTGCCTTTTATTACACGGCACCTGGGTTGTCCTGGGACGCTATGCTCAAAAAAACGGATTGCAACATTGAACTTTTGACTGATGCTTCAATGCTTCTATTTTTTGAGCGAGGGATCCGCGGCGGACTTTGTCAATGTGTTCACAGACACGCCAAGGCAAATAATCCGCGGATGGGTGTCGAGTACAACGCATCCCTTGATTCTAGTTACATTTTGTACTTAGATGTTAACAATTTATATGGGCATGCTATGAAGCAGCCGCTGCCGGTTGCCGGGTTCCAATGGGTGCCTGAAGACGAATTGAAGGGATTAGGTGGACAGATAATGGGTCTTGCGGCCGATTCTGATGTAGGGTATGTGCTTGAGGCAGACATCGCGTACCCTAATAATTTGCATGGAGAGACAAGCGACTTGCCGTTATGTCCAGAGCAACAAATTCCACGAGGAAGCACAATCCCTAAACTGATGGCCACTGTTGGGGATAAGCAGAGGTATATTATTCATTATCGTAACCTCCAGCAGTGTCTCAGATTAGGAATGGAGCTCATTAAAATCACCCGGGCAATCTCCTTCAAGCAATCCCCCTGGTTGAAGGAGTATATTGAACTAAACACCGAAAAGAGGGCGGTCGCGAGTAATGATTTTGAAAAAGACTTTTATAAATTAATGAATAATTCCATTTTCGGGAAAAATGCAAAATGTAAGAAATGAACGCGATATTGTTATTAGAACCGCATGGGAAGGGCGTTACGGCGTGAGAAAATGTATAGCCAGGCCAAATTTTAAGCGTGCCACCATCTTCAATGAAAACTTTGTTGCTGTGGAGATGTCGAAGACTGCAGTAGAGTTTATGAAACCCATCTATTTGGGGATGTGTATACTCGATATCTCCAAATTCTACATGTACCGATTCCACTATGAGTTTGCGAAACCTCATTTCGTAGATCCAAAATTACTTTATATGGATACAGACAGCTTTATCTACTGGACCAAGAACTGTGATCCATATGAAGTAATTAGGTGCAATGGTAAAGAATTCGACACCTCTTCTTATGAGATCAATAATCCTTATGGTATTGTTCCACAGAACAAGAAGGTTATCGGTCTCATGAAAGACGAGTCGAATGGTTTACCAATTGTAGAGTTTGTGGGACTGAGATCGAAAATGTATGCATATCGCACAGTGACGGGAGCACTCTGAGGCGGGCAAAGGGTGTTAGACGGATCGCGTCTCGTGCGCTTACGGTCGAGGACTATTTGCAGTGCCTGTACGGTCGTAGCGTTGAAGGCGCTCATCCACACATGGTTCAACAAACTAGCATTCGATCACGAGCTCACGAGGTGTACACTGTGCTGCAGTCTAAAGTCGGACTGTCTCCTCATGACGATAAAAGAGTCATTTGTGAGGATGGGGTGGGAACCCTCCCATACTCACACTATTTACTTGAAACGAAAGTAGGGGTGGGGGACTCTGGTTGAGTGATAGAGAGGGAATGAGCGTGTGAATGTTATGAATGTGGGCTATGCGTGGAAATAGTATGGCTCTTTTATCATAGTGTAAATAGTTGATGAGAGTGTTTTGTTGCGTGTATCAGTTTGCGTGCTTCCATGCATGTCTGAGTGTGCGAATGAGCGCGAACTTGTGTTAAGTGTGTGTGTGTATGTAAATATAATCATTATTTTTTCAAAGAAAATCATAATAAATAAAATAGTCTTTATATCTACATATTGCTGACCATTATTAATATATATATGAAAAGGCTATAAATTTAGCCAATTAACTTCTGTATGAACAAAAAAAAATAATAAAATTTTCTCACTTAATATATCCATCACTTCTAGTCATTATAGAGCTTAGATTTTAGTTTGTAAGTTTCACCTACCGCTAGCCACCCAGTCAGAACTAGTTTTTAAGTGTATGAGTTCCACTAATTAAATTCTTTCTATATGTTCAATTGCTTGTTCTAGCGGAAAATGTTTCTAGACGTCCACTTTAAAGAAAAATATGTATGTTCACCTTGTTCTTGTAGTTGAAAATCTTTAAATCGACTTACTTGGAAAAAAATATATCTTCAATTTGTTGTTGTTCTTTTCGAAAATGTTTAGAGCCATCGACTTGAAGCAAATAGGTTTGGTATTAATTAAAAGTGCTTTGTTTTTCTGGTGGAACTTCATTAGCGATATTAGTTACTTTGTAAGATAGGGTAGTACCTCTGCATTAGCTTTAAAATTATATATATAATTTATCTGAAGAGAATGCTTATATATATTTCTTAATTATCTAAAATTGTTAAAAAAATCATCTAGAAAGATGTGGAATTTCAGATTTTTGGTTAAAAACCAATCTTATATCTGTAAACTCATATTTATATATAATGTGAAAAATGTTAAATTCTGAATTCAATAATAAACTCAGTTATTTCCTTCTAAAAAAATGTTGTTATTATTTGATACCCTAATAATGATTATTCTTTTTATTAAAAATATTATAAATTTATTTATGTGTGTATGCAGAATACGTACATACAGCCACATCGCACTGCATCAAGTTATAAGGTTTCCTGCTTTTAATCACAAGTGCCGGACTTCTGCTAGTTGTCACGAACACACACAGCCCACTGCAGCGCTATCTCTTACAGTCCTACGTCAACAGATACTTTAGAGATCGTAATCTGACGCATCGCTTTCCACAGCGGCCGCGAGGCCGGCAACTGGTGCAACCCCCTACCAAGCGTCAGCGGCTGCGCGTGTCTGTCGATTTCGACGGAGACCGCGAGATCGGCATCCGCGCCTAACTGTGACAGTAGGCTCATTCCACGTCAAAGGCCGGGGTATGTGTCTCTCTCGGACAATTCCCTTCATATACAATATAAAAAGAATAAACTTACAATACTAGGGACGTTGGATGTCATAGAAAGAAAAAACACTCAATCTTATAAATTATTATTTATTTCTAATAAAAGTGAAAAGTAATTTTACATTCTCATATGCAGATACAAAGGCACTTTTTTGGTAATCGTTCTTCAGTCGATGGATGGATGGACATCCGTACCATTCAAGGTCTTGAATAGATGCAAATTTAAATATTTGACGCATCCAGGAGGTTTTGTCCTTTCCCTTCACGTAAACGATGGTGTCCTTGTGATCGAATAATTTAAGTGCGATCACCACATCTTTATAGGGTATGCCGGGATCATCCCAGTGAATTCCATGATAAAAATTAGTTAACCACAATGCACTGGTCCGTGTTTTACAAGATTTCACTTGCGTGAACGGTCTTGGTGATCGAATATTTGCGGAGAAGGTTTCAATTATTCCTGCGTCTTGTGTGTAGGCCACAAAAGCAACTTGTTTAAATACGAACTGTCTTCGCTCTCCATCATGGAATCCTTGAACATCTGCAATGATCTTCACAGGCTGAGTTGCCATCGTCAAATGATCAATGCACAGGACACCATATTTTCATTTATACAGCTCGTTGCACAACACCTGTGAGCGGAGAGTAATTGATTATTCTGTCGTGTAGGACTAATGCATATGCAGCGGTGTGTTCTGGGAAATTTGTCGATGATTCAAATTCAATTCGAACGTCTATAGGTCCAGACTTAATTATCTCATTCTGTTTAGAGCAGTCTATTACAATGATCGGTGAAAGCTCTTTGAACTTACGAGGACTCAGTAGACACCCCCCTCCCTCTCCTTCAGCAATTTTATAGTAAGAAGGACGAAACCTTGCATACATGTCATACGCGAGGCTGTATACATTTTCATTCCACTGCAGATGTAGATTGTCATATGGGTAGAATTCTGAATTGAGGTAGACTTTGGCGTTCGTTAACTTGCAGTTATCGAACACGGTGGAATCGTTTGATGTATTTGCTCTTCTATCAGTCTGAAACGCAAGTATAATGAATCTGGGTGTCTCGATATGACTGGAGGTCTTAATAGCCCATGTTTGTCCGCTCGCGGTCGGTAACACTGGATACTCAAAGATCTCCCATGAGCGGAAGGTCAGTGACAGAAATGTACCTGAATTCAACACTTTCAAAAGCTTCAATCGTTCCTCGTCGGATACACTGACGTGAGGCATTTTCCATATTAATTTGTTGATTGTGATCCTATTCTCTTCTTGAGCTCCTTGAATGTACGAGTTATTGTCTGTCGCACTCCGCACGAGAATAAGTTCCTGTTTAGCGTTCATAATAATCTGTCTCATATCCTCAAAATATCCCGTAAGTATTATTAGAGGTATGCATGCAGTAAATCGCTTGTACTCCTGGGGTGTTCTACCCTCCGCATCGTCTATGAACCATCCAGCATTTTCTAAACTGTGCAGATCTGCTGGTGATGCCGAGACGTATGTTTTAAGGGTCGATGTTAGACCAACATTGCGTGTACGATCAATCTCAGAACCATTCAGTTCATAGCGAATCTCTTGGAAGAGGAATGCCAATGCGTTGCGTGTCAGCTTGGACCCCACTGTATCGGTGCCATCAGTTTTCTTGAATGACCCTTCGAGATATATGAAACTCTTGCACGGAAGAGTGAGTGTGTCCTGGTGCTGTATGACAATCCTGATTTCATCATTCTTGTTAAACGTGGTTGAAGCGTAAGATTTATGAGAGAAGTATTCTTGACGTATAATTCTGTCATCATACTCTACTGGATTGGTTATATTGAGTGATGACGTCATTGCAGAGTTTGAGACGAACTGATTTAAGAAATTCGTAGTTCACAGGTGTTATCAGTTTGCTGTTCAGTAGCGAAGTGGCGCGCTGTGTATTGCGTGCACTTGTTTTATACCGCAAGCCCATCTTGTTTTAGATGTAATCGTATAATGATTTCCTCACCGCGAAAGTCGACAAGTTTATTATTCTGATCCACAATACGCAGCTCCAAATAGCCCAATGTCTGAGCAGTCACTGGAAGGTATATTGCATTGGCAGGTGTCTCAACAATCTTATACCCCGCTGCAACTGAGGGGAAGAATCCGTAAATAGTGTGAATGAGAGTATCGTTGAGATAGGAATTCGTAGCAATGTTACACTCGACACGTATTGTGCTGACTGGGAGTATATCCACAGACTGATTGGACTTGTAAAATTTAGTTGGATCTTTCTTCAAAATCTGCCCTTTTGTGAATCCAAGCAGGGGTCCTATTGAATGTTTCTGGCTAAAGTCAATCGTTGCATTTAGAGTCCTTATTTGAGATTTAAGTGTATTCATGTTTGCACGTAGTTCAATACCTTTTCCAGACTGTTTTAAGAGTCAATATCGTATGCACCAGATTCTATTTCAAGAATATCTTTTTCACCATTAATATCGAGATGCAGTTTATTGTTAGTGTTGGTGATATTCGGGATGCTGTTGTACGTCTCCAGTCCAATCAATGCAACACTCCATTGACCTGCACTCAAATCAATTGGTGGGAAGTAATTTGCACGCAATACAGATGACCGTCCTTTCAACGTCAAAGTGTACGACATTGCATCTGAACGTCAACTGATGAATGAAGGTTTAAACATCCTGCTTATATACGTTAGTTCTTGTTCTTCTTCTTCTTCTTTGTGAACGTCAAGAGAAAGATGATGCAAAGATGCCCGCAGAGGTATGTATTAAAGTCCTGATACCGTTGATAATTGTATAGCACATGTCTTCTGTGAGTGAAGTATTGCTGTAATTCTTCGGGTGGTTGCAGGTCACCAAAGGAGTCGAAATAGTAGACTACCCCAGCGTCTTTCACAACGTACGCCACCCAGTGGGTGCCAGGACCTCCGACAACATCTAAATTCACAATACCGCATTCACCAGTTTTCCACATAGTCTTAGGTAATGTATCCCTCATAAACACACCACGGAATCTTGGTATCTTGAATTTATGTCTAACAAACTTAAGAAGGTCTGTATTTGTGAGTGGTCGATCTGGTAGGACTGCTATTGGGCTTTTTTTTTTATTTATGAATAGACCAAGACCCTTCTTGTACGGTTTCAAGTATAAGCCTTTTCCAATGACTGCTGCTTCCATCATGCGGTTATGTCTTCTCGCCTCTTCTAACTGGGTTTGCGAGTTTTGCGCATTCTTGGCTGTTCGAGCGATAGCTGCAGCCCCACCGGCGAGCGAACCTACCGCTGAGAGCGCGGAGAGGGCTGGGATGAGAAAAGGAATAAAACCGCCGGATGTCTTGGGTATTGGTAGAATGCGAGGTGCTTTAACGGATCTTCTCGTTGGTGATTCTTTGTCCTTCATTGCGTTTTTAGCTGCATACATCGCTGTCAGGATACATTTCTTCAAACAACCCTTCTTGTTCTTCATGTTTAGTGCGCGACGTGCAGCGTTCATAAGGCGCTTGAAATTCATCACTCCTAATCCTAACTTGATTTTTCCGCGCATGGTTTTATCAACTGCGAATGCCGCGATGCGTTGACCTATACCAATATCTTTTCTTTTCCGTATCGCCTTAGCTTTATCAGCTAAAATCCTATCTGCAATGTGACGACTTGGTAGATCTTTATTTGCTTCGTATGCAATGTCGTGTTCCATGCACGCTTCGTCAAGCAGATTCACTCCCTTATCACCTCGCGCCAAGCGTTTCTGAAGCTTTGTCCCAGGTCCGCAGTAGTTATACCCCGGGATGTGTAATTCCAAAGGTAGTTTGTCCAGAACACCACCGCCTCCTCTAATGTGCCCTCGATCGCGCATGTCAGGCAACTGTGGTGGTTGTGGACGATGAATGTTCATTATATAGCAAATCCGTGGCATCAGTCCAACTGTTTTGTGTTGCAGGAAAACCAAGCCATTTGACTAGGGCTTTATTTCCAAGTCGTCTTATGACTCTCTCCACGAGAAAAAGATCTGGTTGTGAGTTCTTCTGCATCTCCTCAGTGTAGAAGGAGCCTGCAATTTCTTCACCTTTACTGTCTTTCAATAAATAAGTTCTAGGATTCGTTCGCTGCACATTTGAAACTGTAAATATCTCAGTTGACCAGTTCGGTAGGTATGATTTCTCAAATGCGGTCTTGTGTTTTGAGATACGCACCAAATCACCTACATTAAATTTCGGTTTGCGTGGATCCAGTATCTTAATGTGAAAGTATACCGTATCCATGAGTGTGTTATCACGAACATCAATTGGCCGCATTTTTATTGTGCTATGTTTGGTTCTATTATATTGAGCAATTATTTCTGGGAGGATATCTGTCCATTTGTATGAGCCACGAAGGTTAAACCGCATCCACATTCTGCCTTTTATTGTTCTGTTCAAGCGCTCTACGATACTTGCCTTCAGGTGAGTGAATGTCGAATAGTGATGTATTCCATACCGCTGCATCACTGTCTTGAAGTACCTATTGTAGAACTCACCACCATGATCGGTTTGGAGATTGTCCGGGCATCGATTGGTTCCTATCTGTAGCAAGCGTTCAAAAGCATCAGCGACATTTGGTCCTGTTTTTGTCTTGACTGGTACTGCCCATGCAAATTTGGAGTATGTATCAATAACAATTAAAATGTATTTGAAGCCATTATTCTCATGTGAATATTGTCGCATATCTACAAGATCAGCTTGCCACAAGTCATCCATCCCTTTAATCATGACATGCCTGCGCGGGTATGTTTTGCATGCTGGTTTGTGTAGTTCTCGAACTACGGTCTCTATACTTATTCGATGATACCTCTCTCTCGAAGCTCAGAGATTATGGAGATAACTTCATTCGAATGAGCTGTATTGCCTGCAGCAGCTGATGCCATGAGCAGACGTAGTCGATCTATTAGTTCGTTGGGGTCGTCATAATATATATACTGAGGGACTCGATTGTTCACTGTCTTAAGACCAATGTCAATACCATCTCCGCTGCTGGCACCGTTGTTGTTGTTTTGGTCTTCAAGTATTGGTTTTATAATGGTTTTATACTTCCTGTTGGTTAGGCTTTTGGTGATCTTGTGTACACCAGTCATGTGTAGTATTTGACGGTACGTGTCCTTATCACTAACTGAATAATTTATAGGTTTTTTAGTTGGTCTTAGGAAAATAAGATTCATTAAGCCTGGTGTTCGGTCAAACTGTCTATCAGCTATTTGTATTTTGTCTTCTGTTACAGTTATGGGATGCGTGCCCAACATGTATGGTCTTCCCGGGCTAACGCCGAATGTTCTATCTATCTGGCCTGGTGCGCGACTAATAATGAATTCATCAATGGCTTGACTGTCGTTTTGGGTCGTTTTTGTTTTTGGTGAGAGCTGTCGGAGAGACTCAGTAACGGGCTTAAAGGTCTCTCTTAGTGTTTGCTGACGATCAATATACCCCAACCTAAGCAACCGTAATTTCTCTCGGACTGCTTTACGGGCTTGAATGACTTTCTGTTTGGTCGTCGACATCTCAACGTATACTAATCAGACGTCTCTGCGACATGAGGCTTTATATATACATTCATTTTCTTCAGCTTCTTAGTATGATCACGATCGCCCTTATCGAGAACAATCAGGTCTACATCTATTTTTCTCTGAATATGATCGACCTTTTCAGTTAAGTCGGTTACTTTCTTACTGACTTGATTAACTAGCTCATTTAACTGATTCACCATTCTCAGAAGGGTTTGGTAATAGGTCTCTAGTTCCCTGCGCATACTTGCAACTTTAAGAGCCATAGCTTGAATTTTCGCATCCATGTACAAGCGAATGTTCTGTCTGTGTACACCAATCATCTCAGGTTGAGAGGTGGACATACGCGCGAATTTGTCCATGGTATGACGTAGACTGATGTGCTAACGTCTATTACCTTGTTATATATGAAAAATTCTTGAGAGTTTCGTCTGTATCTACCATCATACAGTTTTCTTGTTTTATCAATAACGAGAAACCCATGCTGTGAATGGTTCCAACAGTCTGCACATATCTTTAAGAAATCATTGAACGACATATCCGGCCCCACATGTGCTTGGTAAATGTGTCTTAAATTAAGATTGTCTTGCTTGAAGGCTATAATGAGATTTGCGTTATCCCTAACAAGTTGTTTGGGGATTCTGGAATATGTTTGACTTAGATAAAATACGTCAGCACCCATATGGCGACCGAAAGAGAAATATTTGCGAATTTGGTCTTGGTTTTCTACTGCAACATCGCCAAATATGAATACTTTGTTTGGTTTTGTTTCTTCAGGTGGGGGGATATCAGAGCTTTCACTGAATGTTGTGTATGTAACGCCATCTACACCTCGAAATATCTCATGCAATAGCTGATACTTGGGTTGAAAGAGTGTTTTTGAGAATAGACAGACATGTTCAAATCGGACACCTTGCACATGAGTTAGCAGTCATGAGGACATTAGTCTTGCCGCAGTTGGATGGGCCTACAATAATTGCTCTTATATTATCGGGAAGGAGAATTCCATTTTTATTGTTCTTCTTCTTCTTCTGCTCTTCACTTGAATCTTCAAATGACCAGTCACCGACAACAAAGTCCTTGTGGTGAGGGTGCTTCACCCAGACAGCCATGATAGTAAATGAGCCATGTACAAACAAGTACTTGACATATATAGAAAATATAACTGAGAGGATAATAATAATATTTGTGTGTAGCCAGTATAGTTCGATCAATTAACCGATTGAGCTATACTGCCTACACGAGGAACACATGTATGAAGAGTAAGATGGTCATAATTTGAGTAGAATTAAAAAATTATTGGATCAATTTGATTATAATAGGAGTGGTGGTCTGAAATAAAAGAGAAACAGGAGATAAGATTAAATATAAATTATTTATTTAAAAATCATACATTGGATGTACTATTTCTGAGGTGTTATCATAATCTGCACGTTTCTTCTTAGAACCTGTACAATATATACCAAATAATTCTCTTTGGTTGGCAATAAATTCTGCACGTATCTCACGCAATCCGATAGGTGACTCTGAGTACTCTGGTTTTTGACACACGCATTTCAATTGGATGTCTGTAGTTTTAATGGCCATATGTGAACGAAGATGCTGCTCAAAATCGTCAATATGTATATTATTAACACGTAGAGAGTTTTTAACATCACTATATGCTGCCTCTATGCTAGGAACCCAACGATTCAGTCTCTCGAGAGCAAACCGTATAGAGGAGTCTACGTTGAATAATTTGATAACTGACGGATGCCTTAGATAGACGCTGTCGACACCTGATTTAATGCATAAGGTGCAGTCATCATATACAGTAGTAATGGAAAGTGTGACATCGGCAAGTCGAATTTCTGGTGGGGGATGAGTTGGATCATATTCGGTGGTCATTTGTTGATTGATGTAGCGCCCTGCATGACAGATCCCGGCCCAGTCGAACTCGGAAATCGGGACTTTAACACTTTTGGAAATATTTTCAATCTCCATTATAGCTTGGATCCCCCAGACATGATGGACGTCTATAGCAATGTTCACACGTTTGGAACCACTGGAGGTTAAATTATATGTCGTGGTGAATAGCGTAGCCGCACTAGACGTATTCTTTTTATTTACAGTATCTAAACTCGGTGGTTGCACTATCACGGGAGTGTTCGATTGTGATGAGTTATATGTAGGCATCCAGTACTGACCACCATTTAGTTGATCTTTAACACCACCAGTGGTTGAATTCGTTGTGTGGTGAGCAGATCGAGCATCTTCATCACACATGTTGCTGAGTGGGACGGAGAGCAGCAACTTCTTGTCCTGCTCCAACATGTAAGCTACAGGATCCCACGTGATCGCTACTGGATCAAATGAGTCGGCTGTCGCTGGTGTAGGTCCGGATGAGATGGTTAACGAAGCTAATGATGATGCAGGTTCGGACGCGTCTGCGGGGCTAAGCATGGTTGCGTTTGACTCTGTTGAAAAAAGAAGATGAATGATTAGATATTAGCGAATAAGTGAAAACATTGAATAATAAGGATAATGAACGAGATAGAACAATGTGAAATATGATACTTACTTTTCCATTTGATCCTGTTCTGAGTGACTGCACTGGAGGTTGACTGGTGCTTCATGATTGTTCTTCTTAGTCTACCGCTGACTGAGTGACCAAGACTGAGGTCCCGGAACTTAACCTATATATGTCCTACAATGAGGTCATAGGATAGTTGAATCCTATTGGTAGAAGTCGAACATGTGACTCAATTAAGGGATCGTATTGGATACAGCCATTTCCACCACCCCACCGGATACATTGCGAGCATAGAGAGAGATGGCGCTAACTCTCTCTCTCTATGTCACAACCCCGCGCCGGTAATAAAGACTAGAGAGTCAACACATGCCGGATACATTGCGTGCGACCTTGTCGACTAACGATGCTTTGGAAAGGTGACGGTGTTATGAAAACATTTCATGTCTAGCGCATATATGTAGGCGGGAGGGGGGGGGGGGGGGGGGATTGGTGACGGTATTTTGGAATGGTACCGGCCCTGTTCCAATACTCCTGCATGGTCGCCACCTCTTGTGCTAAATTTAAGATTCATCCTAAGTTTAATAAGGACGAGAAATTCAAAAATACAGTTACTCTAAGTCTGAAACCGTGCAATCTGCAAGTATAAGCGTTTTTCCCCAACACCTCTGACTGACACCCTAAGTTAAGGACCCAAGGGCTGACGTGTCCTCACTTCAAGACTGAAAGTTGTTTAAACGTTTACGGTAGAAATAGGACATGAATGCCTGTGTCTATATTTCAACAAAATGTGGGGGTAGAGCTCCCTTGTGCCGTCAGAACGTCTACAGTGGCTGCCGCCCCATGCATGATGAACAAGTTCAGGTGCCTCACTCGCTCCAAGTTGGTTGGTTGGTTGTTTGGGGAAGGAGACCAGACAGCGTGGTCATCGGTCTCATCGGATTAGGGAAGGAAGTCGGCCGTGCCCTTTCAGAGGAACCATCCTGGCATTTGCCTGGAGTGATTTAGGGAAATCACGGAAAACCTAAATCAGGATGGCCGGACGCGGGATTGAACCGTCGTCCTCCCGAATGCGAGTCCAGTGTCTAACCCCTGCGCCACCTCGCTCGGTCTCGCTCCAAGTCCGCTGGGCTGCAGCAGACTTCATGACACTAAGTGCGGAACAGTTGTTACAATTAACTCCGCTAGTATGTTATTTGTGATGGCGCTGCAATCAGAGCCCACGTGACCAAAATTAAATTAGCACCGAAATTCTAAAATGCAAGATACACACTTCCGCTCTAGTCCACATTGAAAAAATTACTGGGAATTCAGAACCGTCATAAATGTAAAATGAAATCAGTTGTACAATAATTCACAAAAAATATCTGCAGAGAAAGTCAAAAAACGGGACATGAACATTTGTCCTCAGCGAGAACCTGCACTGTGGAATGTTCAGGTACGATGTTCCTAAAACTCACTACGAAAAATTAACATATGAGCTTGGTGACAGATTTTAAACAAGCAGTAATCTGCTTGTTCATATCCAGCCACGCCAATCCTCCCCCTCCTTGGGGGAGTGAGTTAGCAGCAGCGATGTACCCACTCTTCAGCGTACAGTTTTGAACACAATAATTATATTAAACCACAGAGAGGTGAACAAAATAAGAGTATTGGAAATTTACAGGTGTTGCTGATGTGGTGGAGTTGGCGTTTCATGACGAGCTGCTCAGAGGTGACTAGTTGCAGGAGTTGATGCTGACGTTGCGTCTGCTAACCAGTTCCAGGTAGGGGCAAATGGAGGAGAGTATGGTAGCACGATGGAGAGTGAAACAAAAGATGAGGATAGAGAGATGGCATTGAAGTTGTGGAGAGGGAGAAAAGATTGGTGGTGAGGATGTGAGAGGGTTTGTGACGGAAGGGATCTAGGATGGTATGGTGTTGTCTACTAGGGAAAAGAGGGAGTGGAAGTCGTTTTGGAGATATGTGGCAGTGACATTTAAATTAAATACGGAACAGGCTGTCAAGGTGACCTGACAGGGGAAATGTAAAAGCTCGAATGGATGGATGTTTTGAAGGACAGTAGTCATGAAGTGGATGATGTCCTCAGCAGTAGAGGTCGGATGTAGGCAGTTGTTTGGGTGGAGGTGCGTGTCAGTAGGGCCGACTGGCGAGATTAGTTCAGGTGTGGTGGAAGGGAGATTCTCTGTATACTTATTGGAGTAAATGGGGTGGAAATGACTGCAAGTGTTGCAGGTGGATGGGGATGGGAAGTTGGAGCAGTGTTGGTAGAGGTGTTGGGCTCTGCTGTGGGGCCAGGTAGGAGGACTTTCGCGGTCAGAAGTTAAATGATCATTTTAGATGAGGCATTTGCAGCAGTGGTGGGCTTGGGCTTGAGATTGGGGTCAGCTTTGTGTTTACGGGGACTGACGAAGGCTCCATTCTGAAGGAGGAGATCTATGGCTGATAGATCTTCAGAAAAGATGCGAATGGGAAATGTAGGACCAGAACGGTTTTGAATTCCAAGGGCTTTTCGGATTTTGGAGTCAGGATTGGAATTTAGTTCCCACTCAAATTCCCCACTGTGACCTCGGGGCCCTTCCCTTGATCACAGCAGTAAGAGTCGATAGGCAGTGGGGAGATAGGGGTTGTCTGGATCATGGTCATTTCTTAGTTGAGGCTCTATGTAGGTAGCACACGCAATGTAAAGTGAGATGAAATGATTTGTTTATAAGAAAATATGCAAGGAAATGTATGAAATGGATATTGTTTATCATGTTTGGGTAGCGGAATTATTGACAACTACATAATTTTTTTAACCGTATGTCACATGAATAAGGTAAAATTTTCTAAATACATTGTTTGCTCTTCAACAGAATCTTTCTTTTGCTAACCATATGCCTCCTAGTAGTTAGAGTGTATAGTAGTTAGGCTATTTTTATTTAGCTGGCTGTTGTTGCTACTTGCCGTAATTGCTGTAGTTCGTGTTATGAGGATTTTCTGTGAGGTAAGTGACTTATGAAAAATAATGGGGTTTCCACTATCGGGGTTCGTGATTGAAATGAGTTCAGGCAATTAAAAGAGTTGGAGATAGTTTCATAGTTCTTTCATTTCATATTTTTTGGATTTGTATTATTGTTAGGATTTCTTGCAATTCAGGGCTAGTCTTTTGTGTTCATTATTGGAAGTCGTGTTGTCAATGTATAGCAGTCAGATTGCGTTGGGCTTGTATGCTGTGGTTTATAAAAGAATAGGTTAAGTTTGAGTTGTATTTGTCAGGGGACATTCTGTAGGTCAGTGTTCAATAAAAAAATAATTAAAGAGGTAGTTTCACAGGTTTTGCAGATTCTAACTTGTCAAGATTCCTGCGAAAGAGCAGCAGACAGTTTTGAAATTGCGCCTTTTTGTTCTGTAGATAGCCACAACAAACAGGCCTCGCCGGCGGCTGGCAAACAGAAGCTTGCTCGGCCACAGCCACAGCGCTCAAGTAAACATTTGACGCATTTGGCACAAGGTGGGTGAAGTCGTGCCGTTGCTGTAATACGGCACATGATAGCCAGTCTTGACTCTCGCTTGATGTGACTGTCTTCTTTTGCGAAAAATGGGGACATGTACAGTCTGTGGGCTTATAGAAGCGTAAGGCACCCCCTTCTGCTACTCCTTCAAGCATATCTAAGTCACAAACAGTGTGTATTTTATTTTCAATGCCCCACAGTGTCGTTGGTACAAAACAACAATGTAATAGCCGTTCAGGAGACGCATCCAACTCATGTGCATTGCTGTGTGACGACAATAAACTTTCTGTACTCTTACAAACTGGATGATCAATCCTTTTGCAACCTGACACTGGCTCTCCAGTGACTTCTAAACTGTAGCACTTATGAATTGCTTGGAAAAAGTAAGTTGTGCACATAGCTCCATACGCTGACGGCGTGTAACGGCCAAGACATTCCTGTTCAAAAAATGGTTCAAATGGCTCTGAGCACTATGGGACTCAACTTCTGAGGTCATCAGTCCCCTAGAACTTAGAACTACTTAAACCTAACTACCCTAAGGACATCACACACATCCATGCCCGAGGCAGGATTCGAACCTGCGACCGTAGCAGTCCCGCGGTTCCGGACTGCGCGCCTAGAACCACTGGACCACCGCGGCCGGCCAGACATTCCTGTCTTGGCCACTTGTAGCCTTCCGGCAACTTACCAATATGAGATTGTTTATCGGCCCACTTTTAAGTATGACAACGTAGATGCTCTTTCTCGCCTCCCTATTGGCCCGTTTTCAACATTCGACGAGTCCTCTGCTTCTTATTGCTACACTGATGCACAAGACGCAGATGCCTTAAGTTTTCCACTTAATCACCGAAAAACCGCCCAGGCAACAGCAGCAGATCCTAATTTGCAATTTCTGTTGCATTGGTTGGCCGCGTTCAGCCACACGGTGTCCATAGCTCTGCGATTCGCCGATATTTTGCACGTATGCACGCCCTTGCAGTTCAGCAAGGTATCATTTGGTTCACATCGATGATGACCAGTAATGTGCTGTGGTTTTCCATGACTCCAGCGTGACGTGCTTTTTTTGCTTCAGCAGTGTCACTGGAGCATCGTTTGTAACGCCGGAAATGCATATCCTCCTATTTCCATCTACTATACTATAATTTTTTCCTTGTTTTGTTACCTCAAGATATGACATTTCTGTGTCTTTATATATTGTAATTGTTTTACTATATGTCGATGTATAATTGGTTTGTTTTGTAGATATTATTTGTATTTTTACGCTGGGTCTTGCCTAGGGAAAACCGTGCTATCGAACCATTACATCGATAGGTCGTGTGGAGAACCAAAGTGTTTACGATCTTTGAGAGTGTTAACTCTGCCGCGCGGAGCGCAAGCAGAGGGGAGTCTGGCTGGAGGAGGGCAGTGGAGCAGGTGTGTTGTGTGACGCTCCTACGAGTTGCCGCGCTTTCGGGGTTTGGCAGCATGTAATCGCGCTCGACTTGCTATGATAGCTTCTGACACGGTGTCGCGGACGGGAAGCATTAGCTGGCGCGCATCAAGAGCCCGTTTCGCCTGGTAACCGTGTCGAGAAGGAGGCGCGCCAACATCCAACTTCTGCAACAGCGACGGCCGACAATGAGTGACTGTCGCCACCTCCTCGATCGACGGCTTCCAACCTTCGATCAACCAACAAGGAAGACTGGAAGCACGTAAAGTTTTAGAACTGTATGGCAGACCTCAGCTTTTAAAATTGTTGCATCACAAAATTACAGAAACTTAGCATGAACCTTTGTTGCTCATTGTCCCAATTGCATTACCAAGCAGGGTCCCTTCCTTTTCCGAAATGAACCCGAGTGTCGTTGAAATTCAGACGCCAGCATTAAAGTAATATCATTCCATTTCACTGCTTTAATTTCAAAGTTCAGTTAAGGTATTCATAGCTGGCTACAATATTTAGATTACACAAGCACAAATTAAGAGTGCGAGTTTTGTTACCATATTTTAGCTTACCAGTGTCTGCAGCTCAGCTTGGTACATACTAAATTTTACTATTGTTAATTGTTCAGAATCATTTAATTCAAGTTCAAAGTTAAATCTCTTATTTCTAAATTGCGTAGATTCAAGTAGCTTTTGAAATGATTGTTGAGGTAGCCCAAGACTAACATTATTTTTACTGAATTTCGATGTGCTTCAGAAACAAAGCTCACTATTAATTTCAGTCACTAAATTAACTTTCAATTTTCCGGTTTTATTAATTCTTTTGCTAAATTAAGTCAGAGGGTAGCGAAATTTATTACTTCTGACAAACCTTCAGTTTTCACACTACACGTGTCAACCTTCAGTTGCCCCGCTTCTAGTGCTAATTATATGTGTAATAACCTTTCTTTTTCAGTTAATATAGTAATTGTCCATAGGACTGGCGACCGTAATTTCCCTAAATCTCAAATATTTAATTACCGCTAGTTAATTGTTAACGTAACGGCCGCACATTTACTTTCTTTATTAACTTTACCTCTTTTCAAAATTAATTTCCACCAGTTTCATTTGCATTTTTCCTGTCATTTAGATGTAGCCCTTTCCTCCCTCTTTACCGACAGATTAACTTCGGTGACGATTGCTTTTCCCAAATATCCATTAGGTACACGCGGTTTAATTTTTCACTGTCATTGAGGTCGATAAGTGAGGGGGAGGTTACACGTTCTCACCAAGCAGTTGCTGCGACGCCAATTCACTTGGCACAATCTGGATGCACAGACTGAATGATTGACTCCTCAGTCCCAAGCTTGTGCTGAACATCAGTCTATCCCACCTCAACAGTTATTTGAATGACCCATACCTCAAGCAACTTGGCAACGTTTGCATTTGGATTTCACGGGTACTTACCAGAATGCGCGTTGGCTCTTCCTCGTTGACACCTTCAGCACATTTGTCATCATGGTTCCTATGCATCCTATTATGGTTCGTTCCATAATACAGGCTTCGTCGTCCTTTTGCCTCGAAGGATTGCCTGAAGTGATTTTGACGGACAACGGACCTCAGTTTGTTGGAATGAGTTTGAATAGTTTTGCACTGTCTCTGGCATCAACCGAATCGCGAGTGCACTGTTCCAACTACAACACAACAGTGAAGCTGAATGCTTTGTACACACATTTAAGAAACAGATGGACAAACTTCATTCCTGCCACACATGGGATCAATGTCTGTTGTTATTCCTGTCTTTCTACTACTCCAAGCCATGCAACGAACCATCGCCAGCGGAGTTATTACATGGATAGCACCACCTCACCTTGCTTCAGTTGTTGCACTCACCACAGTGGGCGGCACCCAATCCCCCCAGACAGGCAAAGTATCTTTTACAGATCGTATGGCAGATAGAATGCGCTGGGAATAAGACACCATTGTACAACTTTTTGGACACTCTCTCTTTGTACTGCGGGGACCGAGAGGATTGATGTGACACCATCAGAGTCAATTTCGGACGTGTGAATTGAGTGACGCTGCCGCAGGCGTTGTGCTTTCAGATTCTGTTCCTGCCTAGACACGGCAGCCCTCACAATATATGGCTCCCGCAGGCCCCGCACCGCTGCACCATCGACGGCAGCCCTGAAGCTGATGAAAGTCAATGCCCTTTCACAGTCGTCGCCATCTCCACATCCGTTGTCTTCTTCAGACGGCCACTCTTCCTGGTGGCTGTCCCAATTGCCGCCTTGGGTCCCTCTGCAGTCATCGAGATTCCTCTGTCTTTATTCGCTACTCCGCATCTCGATGTGGGTACGCACCCTCTACCAGGTTTTTCGTTTGGTGTTTGCCGGTAGGCTCAGGTCATATGCTGGAATGCAGGCAGGAGCTTGGCACTGGCCTCAGTTTCTGCTGCCGTCTCCTCACTGCCAACTGCATCCAACGTTCCTCCCCCCCCCCCCCCCCCCCCCTCATTTTTCACTCGTCTACACTACATGACAGCAGTGAGAGGGTTGGGGGACGGATGTGCTATCAGTTATCGATACCACCTTACAGGCATCGTGAAGACGGCAACGTAATTGTAAGTTTATGTTAGATGCTGAGTGTGGTGGTGCAGGATCTGGTGTATGCCCGCTGAGGCACACCTCCCGTGGCTCTGGACTACAAGCGTCCTCTGCCACTGCAATGTGGGATGGTCAGTGGCAGCCACACAGCCCCTTACGCACTTGCAGCGCTTTTGCTGTGACATCATTGTCTGTGCCTAGTACAGCGAGCCCCTTCCTTGTTGGCATTCTGATAGCTGGACTGTGATTCTTGCTGCAATGTTTGTGAAGGGTATTCGTACCCTTCGAGAAACACAAGTTGTTGTGTTAGCTTGTGTGCTAAGCATTTCGGCTCGTGCCCAGCTTTCCTACGGCGACAGTTGCCGCAGCAGTCTGTAGTCCACTTCTCCTTACCACTGCGTACGAAGCTGTACACAGCAGAGGCGAAGACTGGCAGCGACAATACGGGCCGGTGATAAACGGCGGTGTCCGGCGGCGAGGTCGAGGACTGGCGGCGAATGTGATGACTGGCCGCAGTGGCGATGGCTGCCATGAAAGACTTCCAGAAATAGCGATGGCGGGCAGCGAGAACTGGAAGCAAAAGTGACGCCTGGCAGTGGAGGCGATGACGATGACGGACAACAAGGCATGTTGGCAATACTGGCGATTTGGACGGCGTCAGCTGGATGTTTCTCCCTATGGAATATCAACCTAAGAGGAGCCCAGGCAGTTGTTATTCCCGAGGGAAAGAGGGGTGCCAGTTATTCCAAAAATGCGTAATTCTTATAGTGCACCATATTCCCACCGCATAGAGAACCCGAAACGTTTATACGAAGTGACCAGACGAGTCGCAAGTGTCGGACACGTTGTAAACATACACTCCTGGAAATTGAAATAAGAACACCGTGAATTCATTGTCCCAGGAAGGGGAAACTTTATTGACACATTCCTGGGGTCAGATACACCACATGATCACACTGACAGAACCACAGGCACATAGACACAGGCAACAGAGCATGCACAATGTCGGCACTAGTACAGTGTATATCCACCTTTCGCAGCAATGCAGGCTGCTATTCTCCCATGGAGACGATCGTAGAGATGCTGGATGTAGTCCTGTGGAACGGCTTGCCATGCCATTTCCACCTGGCGCCTCAGTTGGACCAGCGTTCGTGCTGGACGTGCAGACCGCGTGAGACGACGCTTCATCCAGTCCCAAACATGCTCAATGGGGGACAGATCCGGAGATCTTGCTGCCAGGGTAGTTGACTTACACCTTCTAGAGCACGTTGGGTGGCACGGGATACATGCGGACGTACATTGTCCTGTTGGAACAGCAAGTTCCCTTGCCGGTCTAGGAATGGTAGAACGATGGGTTCGATGACGGTTTGGATGTACCGTGCACTATTCAGTGTCCCCTCGACGATCACCAGTGGTGTACGGCCAGTGTAGGAGATCGCTCCCCACACCATGATGCCGGGTGTTGGCCCTGTGTGCCTCGGTCGTATGCAGTCCTGATTGTGGCGCTCACCTGCACGGCGCCAAACACGCATGCGACCATCATTGGCACCAAGGCAGAAGCGACTCTCATCGCTGAAGACGACACGTCTCCATTCGTCCCTCCATTCACGCCTGTCGCGACAGCACTGGAGGCGGGCTGCACGATGTTGGGGCGTGAGCGGAAGACGGCCTAACGGTGTGCGGGACCGTAGCCCAGCTTCATGGAGACGGTTGCGAATGGTCCTCGCCGATACCCCAGGAGCAACAGTGTCCCTAATTTGCTGGGAAGTGGCGGTGCGGTCCCCTACGGCACTGCGTAGGATCCTACGGTCTTGGCGTGCATCCGTGCGTCGCTGCGGTCCGGTCCCAGGTCGACGGGCACGTGCACCTTCCGCCGACCACTGGCGACAACATCGATGTACTGTGGAGACCTCACGCCCCACGTGTTGAGCAATTCGGCGGTACGTCCACCCGGCCTCCCGCATGCCCACTATACGCCCTCGCTCAAAGTCCGTCAACTGCACATACGGTTCACGTCCACGCTGTCGCGGCATGCTACCAGTGTTAAAGACTGCGATGGAGCTCCGTATGCCACGGCAAACTGGCTGACACTGACGGCGGCGGTGCACAAATGCTGCGCAGCTAGCGCCATTCGACGGCCAACACCGCGGTTCCTGGTGTGTCCGCTGTGCCGTGCGTGTGATCATTGCTTGTACAGCCCTCTCGCAGTGTCCGGAGCAAGTATGGTGGGTCTGACACACCGGTGTCAATGTGTTCTTTTTTCCATTTCCAGGAGTGTAGATGATGGAACAAAAACATTTTACGAATGTAGTGAGTGGATGGTAGCCTACATGTGCGTGGGATTCCATGACGAAAAAAACTCTGCTACCAAATACGGCAGAGTGAAACTCTCTTCGGTGGATGGGTACTAAACGCAGTGGCACCCGCTGTCCAAGAGAGCCTGCACGCTACGTTCATGAATACAAAACGGATGCGGCCATCACAGCTAACGACAAGCGCTGGTCGCGTGTGAACTGTCGGCCATGGCTATGAATAATTTGGCACACGCTAGGCTGTAGGGGGCTCGCAGAACCGCGTGGCATTACGACAGGAATCAAACGCTAATGATGTGCGAGAGTTTTTCACACTTGTAATCACTGTTGTAGAGTGGTACTTCTGTTTGCTAACAATTTGGAACATCCACAGTATCGTGCAGCAAATCATTGAGTCTGTTGCCGGTATCAACGAATACAGCACCCAAATAAAATAAAAAAAATAAGTCGGACCCAGTCCCATACCACTGAACCTAAACACCAAAGAGCAGATGTAGTTAGTTACGCAGTCAGATTTTAAGGACAGTAAATGACGCATGGCAGCAACCACGTAACTGAATATTTATGTCTAAGGATTCCTGCATCACAGTTATGTTTTACTTTATGCATATGACATCAGACGTTTCCATGGCATTGCTAAATGGATACAGTTGACGAATCTAAAGTTATAAGTTCACGGAAGCTACATGTGCAAAAGACATGAGAATTTTTTGCTGCTTGTAGATGCATCCCGCTTAAGAGCAGTGGCGCAAAAACATAGTCTTTCACCTATCGTTCCATTTGCGAGTGGAATAGGAAAATGAATGACTATCAGTGACACAAGTTACCTTCCACTATGTGCTGTACGACAGCTTCCAAATATCTATCTAGATGCGAAAATCGAAACTTGCACTGACAGTGAGACAAAAACACCTAAGACTCCAGGTCGGAGCATTTTAAGACAGCTAAGTGTGTTGTCAAATTATCGCGAGAAAGGTAGAATTGATTGTACAGAAATCCCAAAATTGTGATCAGTAAACCACACGTCGTCATCGCGAGCATAGGAGCAAAATAGAAAGAAACGGTTGTAAAACCAAACATGAGGAAGTGCGGAAGAACTAAATATTAAGGGTAGTAGCTTAGAATGGTACGATAACTTCTCTCAACTACCCTGTGGTGATGGCTCTGAGCACTATGGGACTCAACTGCTGAGGTCATTAGTCCCCTAGAACTTAGAACTAGTTAAACCTAACTAACCTAAGGACATCACAAACATCCATGCCCGAGGCAGGATTCGAACCCTCAACTACCCTGTGTTTGTGTATTTCATTCGTCATATATCTGTCAAATCTCTGGAAGTCTAGAGAATGAATCTTCATCTCAACTACACCGTGGTTACTGACCTGCCTTTGGTTTCAACCAATGTCTATAGGCAACTACCACCTTGTTATTTATCACAGTTCATTATAGGTTGGCCCTTCAAAAATCTTCTATTATCAATACGCACCTCACTGACACTGCAACGAAAGCGACCTCCTTGGACGATCTCCAACATAAATAGGAAGTGTAAGTTGATTTATCAATTTTGTGTCGAAATCAAGGAATTTTGAGTGGAAACATGTTATCCACTGGTTTGGATAACTCTTCATCGAACCTGAAACAATCATGGCCCATACAGTCACAAATTCATTTTCGCATCTAGAAAGTATAAGTGCTACAAATAGCTCTTGGCGTGACGGAGTAACCATTTTGATTGGTGAAAGTGCTGCCTTGCTACATACTATCTGTATGTCAACAAGTGTCACAGGTTTTAATGTGTAGGTAATTGACGGCGTCACACACAACCTCGGAAGTAATGCAGATGTGTAACGAGTTACTTGTCAGACACAGACACATGTTTGCAGAGTGGTAAGATATAGGATTGGTATGCAGGGCAAATGGGCTGCTGGAGTGGAACGCTGACACCATTTGAGGATACAAAAATTTCTTTTCACCACGTAAATTAAAACAGAACACTGATAACAACACAATGATTAATTAGCATTTGCAAATTGCTGTGATCTACACCGATTATTCAACTGTATAAAAGCAATGAGAATATCTCAACTTAACATTAATAAAAAAAAATTACTTTACACAAACATAACTTTAACGTAACTGCAGATCTGAGCTCACTAGTTGTGAAATTAAGTCAATTATCAGGCCTTATGAATATGAAAAATAACAGTTTGTAAAAGCTATTAGGTTTTAAAAGTACTCAAATAGCAAGATCTCGTAAAACATCCGGCAATATGATGTTATGGTAGCCTGAAAGATCTACACAGCAATCAGAACATTCTCGACGTTTGGCGTTCACATCGGCCGCGCGTCTGAATTCCGTGCTCGAGATCTCAAGTGACAACAACTGGCAGGAGGGCCTGCGCACACAAATAACGGCTACTAGAACACACAAACCCAGTATTAATACAGAGTTCACTAAAATACTAAAACCAACAGCCAAGCACTGGGCAGTGCCAAGTGCAGGAAGAGATGTTCAACGTTATAGCGTGACAACAGCAGTTACTATTAAGGCAGTAGTTCGTTAAACAATCTCCAATGACGTGAAATTTCACTTGATAAATTTATAAACCACAACTAGCTCAAGATGATAATGACCAGACAATCCGCACACAATCTTAAATACCAAAGCACCGTTTTACGCCGCAAAATTGTTACTATTGCGGTTGCCAACAAGGAAGAAGTTTGCAATTCCAATTTAAATTAGCGACTGAAGCTTTATACAGAGAATAAACTTTGATTCATAAAACTGACACTTAACAATAATAATAAAAAGGAATCGCCGGATATCGGACATACAGTTCAAGATATATGCAGTGGAACTAGGGCACAGCGCAGTTACATGGACTTGCAATACCAAGTATCCCGGACCCACGTCCAAGTGGTTTAAGGAATGACTAGCGAAAATCAAAGTGGCTACACGGAGCAATCACATCCAAAAGTTCTACCACAAAATGGCTCACCATTTAAAGTTAGTCCAGGAGCTCGCTGTCAGCATGCACGCCAGGGTAAACTCCCGCGCTCTCCTCAGGATTCGATATAAACACGACTCTTTAACAGAGCCCATGTTGAACGGTGACTGTTTCCGCACTCCGGTTCCGCTCGCCGCCAGACCCAGGCGCCGGAATGTCAACACCGTGCGTCCTCGCAGTACACCAAGCGCCGACTGACTACTCACGATGCCCCGTGCGCTGTTTTCCCTCTGTCACTGCGGCCGACCGAGTCTCCGTCACTGCCCCCGACGGAGTCACACCTCGCGAGCCGCGGCCGTCCGAAGTAGAGGGCGCCACAGGAGCATCGCCGGAAATCACAGCTCACAGAGCATTTCGAAAACAATTATGGTGGTTGTAGGTGTGGATCCTTCAACGAGGTGCTTGTGTGGGTAGTCTTTGGTTGACGAAGGTTGCGGATAGTCACGATAAAAGGGTCAGATTTTGCAATTTACACTGTACTCCACATGTCAGCTTAGGATTATCGACAGGTAAATTGGAAATTTGTGGTAAGTTCCTATGGGACCAAACTGCTGAGGTCATCCGTCCCTAGGCTTACACACTACTTAATCTAACTTACGCTAAGCACAACACACACACACACACATACACACACACACACACACACCCATGCCTGAGGAAGGACTCGAACCTCGGACGGAGGGAGCGGCGCGAACCGTAGCAAGACACGCAAGACCGCGCGGCTACCCCGCGCGGCTATCGATAGGTCAAGTACGCTAGCAAATTAGTGGTACAGTAGATTCTTCCAGGTTCTAGAACGTATCTGGCATTGAAAGTTTACACAATTTTCGCATATTACGGGAGCAGAGTTTACTTCCAACAGCACCCCAGATGCGTTCAGATCAGACGAATCTGATGTCTAATACGTCAACGACAGTTCTCCTTAAACTACTGAAGCACTATTTGTACCTTATACGACAGTCATAAGGACCCTAGCGTCTTTTGCTGCTCAAGGCTGCTTACAGTCATGACAATGATTGTCAGATGATATGTGAAACAGCAGCATATGTGGAGTTGTGGAAATTCTGCATGTCTCCTAGTTTGTGGAATTTTAAAGTGTATTTGGCTGTAATCACCCATAAATGTTACTCACATCGTATGATTCTGTTGTGGAACTAGTAAACGCAGTAGACTGACAATGCTAACTTTTGATATCACACCATGGAGACAAAATGACACATCACCCCATACATCAACATTTTACAGTGAAATTGTAATAGACTATCCCATCTTACATAAAATATGTAAGAGATTATCACATGTTACAGTAAAATTACGACAAATTGCTCCTCAGTGTACAAATATCTTGTATAGCTTTACATAGAAAACTCTCAAAACTGATTATTGTCAATATTTGCAACTAAAATTGACGGTGTTACTGGATTGTCAAGGAATACAAAGGGTGAGTCATGAGGGAAAGTACGTGTTTTGAAGGGTGACAATATTTGTAATTCTGAAGAAAAAATGTAATGAAACAATGGAAAACAAGACGAATGCAGGTGATGATAAACGAAACATTGTGGTCCAATGTTTTGTTTCACGTGTACATTTCCTCACGGAGGGTGTTCAGTAAGTTCACTGTAAAGTACAATACATTTTGCAGCTCTTGTAGACAGTTGCTCTGTTGCTAATTAGAGCTCATTCATGTGGTCTTTTGCTTGAACACATGCATGTAAAATACGAGCAAGAAGTTTTTATTTTATGTCCACACTGTGTTAGTAGGCTTAAGAAAACTCCACAAACAGTAATATAATGGAGTAAGGTCACATGACCTCAGTGGCCAAGATATGGCTCTGTGGCAACCAATCCAGTGCCCAGGATGTGTTCCAGTGAGGTACTGTCACTGGCTATATGTAATGTCCAGGAGCTGCATCGTGCGGGAAATATATTTGATATTGTGTTACCAAAGGAATATCCTCCAAGTATTCTGGTAACACATTTTTAAGAAAATAAAGATGCCATATATAACGTTTCCATAAAAAGGAGAATGGGTAAACAACATTTCCTTTGCTTAAACTTTGAATTTGCATTTAGGATATGGAAGGGCTGAAACATCATAATTAGCAGTCCTGTTAGGTAATTTCCAATTACCTAATCTGGTTTCAGTTAGACATCGAACTGCTACAATTTAAAATGAGTCACCAACTGATTATTTTCATTTAAAGTCAGAATGTAAACTCTGTATAGTTTCTATCTGGCTATTCCAGCCCAGGTGTAAAATATATAATTAGGAGTATGTCGATAACTGACTACATGTGGGAAATTTAAATTACCGTGCTGAATGAACATCAGCTTCGAAAATATCTGATTATTACCTCCTGCAAAAAACCTCATATTACTTTTTGGAGCAAGATTTACACATTACAAAGATTCGATCTGTGGCTGTTGGCGTCTGACCGAGTGTTCTAGTCAATGTAATGCTACCACATTCCGTTGGCCTACAAGGAGATTCTTGTCAAAATTTATCAATAGGATATAGTGTCAAACTCCTTGACATAAAACGAGTTATTGTTTGAATTATTTATTATTCAACTGATGAAATTACACTAGCAGATGAAAGCACATGCTTACATGCCTGGCTCAAGATACTGAAGGGAAGAGAATAATAATTATTAGTAGTTTTTTTTATCATTCATCAAAGATGTTATAGAGTTCAGTGATACTAGATCAGTCACATTATACACTATATATAATTTTCGCTACACGTTATATTATTGTTCTTTTTTTGATTTTCACAGAATTACAAATCATCTTTGGGTAAAATGATAAAAGTAATAATTATCACTGCCAATTGCAGTATTCATAGACCACGATTTTGTAGAGAAATTTCTAAGTTCTTTTGGGGGTGATACATGTACAAAAAGATGGCTATCTAAAACAGCTGGACCAATGAGATGGAAGTCAATAATACCACACCACATCTATTGAAACGGGGAGTAATGACAACATTAAGTATCCTAATGTAGCTTTGGTTGTATTCACAAGCGAGTGGTAGTGAAGAATGACATGCTACATATGAATGGGATATAAAAAGAGCTTTATGTCAGATACAGTAAAGAAAAGAGCTTATGTTCATTTGAAGATTTTTGTTCAGAACGACCAATACTATCACCCCTCAAAGCATGTAGCTTTCCTCCTGACTCACATTGTATGAGGAAGCAACGCAAAACATTGAAAATATCCAGCAATGATAACACCACACAGTGTACTAACTTTCATGAATCCATACTCAGAAAGCTATGGTATGATAACTCAAATGTGTCCAAACCTGCCTGCTATTTTGTGGTTTTCTCAACTCTATTCGTAGCCAACACAAACAGACAGACAACTGTAGCACATTCCACAAAGAAAATAAACTTAGACACGTCCAGACACGCTACTCCTGGTCTGCTTTCCCTTACCTCTATGAGCATGTCTAAACCTTTAGACAGTCAATTAGCTAGTTGTAGGAAAACGCTTACATGGCACAATTTTATTCACTCACCAATAACGTGTCACACTAAACCACTTAGCACGGTAACGTTATTTTTACACTATCATCCTATAAGTGGCAACCTGCATGGACATGTCTAAACCAGAACTGTATTCCATCAGCTTACTAGATCACAAATATTCCATAGTTGGTACAGACTGCATGGTTATCAGATTTCCACCATCCTCTAACGTTAGAATTCAAGATAGTGGACCTGGGGACACAAGTACAACTTGCAGTGTTGCACTCGAAAATAATTGTTCCCACTCTCATAGTACTGCAATCGCTTAGCCCCACCAGTCATACAAAGACCAGCCCTACTTGTTATTCGATGGACTTCGCACATGCCCTCTGTATGCCACAGTGAACAGATAACTACCAAACAGCACTATCAGAGATCAACAGGCCTCACGTTCAATAAAAAACAAGCTCATGCTGTCGAATGTAAGTACTGCCGCTCAGCAGAATAATTTTACTACACATGTTTAAATTTTTTAAATGTTGTACCCAGTGATGTTAGCACTGGGCTGAGTCAGTTGGTATGTCAACAAGATGTATTGCCAACTCAACAGACCTCAGGGGTGTGTTATTTAACAAAGCACTGTGAGGTAATGCTATGTAACTTCACCACCTGGGGCCCACTACAAAAACAAACACAGACAGAAAGGACAGAGCTTGGCGACACAAAATGATTACTGAGTTACCACAATAAGTAAAGGAATGCTGACAGGTCTGATAAATAAGGGCAAATGCCCTCATACCCTTAAGAATCACCACATCATACGTGTGGGCTCTGCCCTTTAAATAAAATGACTTCCAGAGTTCAAGAACACATTGTGTCATGCTGCCGTGCAGCCAATGTTGTTGGAACAAGGGACAATGACATGAGCTTCAGTGAAACCACAACAAGCTGATCGATGATGGCCAGCCTGCTGTCTGACTGCTGATTTCAACACGCAGGTGCAGCCAACCTTATGCACATCACAGCTGTGGTATGCCACTGCTGCCCACTGGACATCACAGATGAGAAGACAGGTGTGTGGCCAGCCCTCATACACTACAGGTCTTCACAGTTGTTCAGCAAGTTGCTATCATCACATAGACCAGACGTGGCACATTCTCAAAGCCTCGCAGCCAGCTCATTAGCATCTGCTGGCATCTTGGTCGATCCATGGTAGAAGACCAGGTTCCAGTCTTCACGAAAACTGACATCATATACTACAGTCGGCAGTCTGAGTGTATGACGAGCTCTCTTTGAAAGTGCTGAGATGGTAGCCACTCTAGGTCATCGTAGAGCATTTCGGTGGCCAGCACTTTCCTGGCCCCACCAATTGCCAGCACAGCATGCAGCTGTGGCAATGACCTGTGGCAGTGAGGTCATGTCTAACTCATGAAGCGTTAGCATTTATTCTTGGCACACACTCTAAGGACACTTATAGCTCTGTACACTTTGCACAGTAAATAAATGTTATTACTGGTACCACTGTGTCACTGACACTTCCAGGCACGATCTGAGGTACTCACCCTCTCTAAGCTCGGCCTTCTGTTCAGAACGTGACTCCAGCATGCGGGTCGCAACATTGGTGTCAAAAAATTGATGTTACCTCAAGACTTTGGTGGTAATGCAGCTACATCTACAGCAACCAACATCATCTAACCGTACCATCAAAATGTAATGTGGTGAGAGGACGGTTTCTTTGTTGATGGCCTTTTGAGTATATATGTGTATCTGTTTTGGGCCATGTCAGATAATGGAGACATCATTAGCACCCTTACAGTGTAATTTGTTAAACCACAAGAGTTCAAAAAATGGTTCAAATGGCTCTGAGCACTATGGGACTCAACTGCTGAGGTCATTAGTCCCCTAGAACTTAGAACTAGTTAAACCTAACTAACCTAAGGACATCACAAACATCCATGCCCGAGGCAGGATTCGAACCTGCGACCGTAGCGGTCTTGCGGTTCCAGACTGCAGCGCCTTTAACCGCACGACCACTTCGGCTGGCACCACAAGAGTCTTTGGGTGTGTCACTGTTTAGAGAAAATTACAGAAAAAAATTATTTGACACCAGTTCAGTGTAAGTTTTGTAACCTGTCATGCCACTTGTAGGCAATTTGGGCACATGGCACGTGTGCTTTCTTGCTGGGCAATGATACACTGGAAATATTCTGAATTCGTACAATAGGTCGTTACAGTTGTATATTAGTTATGTGTTATTTCTTATTTGTTTTGTTGTACATACACATTTTCGAAGTAAGAAGGGGAGGATCATCAGGTTGTAATAATTCTGATGTTGCTGCATGGCATCAACAGAGAAGCAATGCATATAATTCACATTCAACAGTTGGAGGCAAGCATGGTATTCTCTCAACAACCAGACGTGTTCCTGACTAGTTATCAATGGACATTGAGTTTAACTGTTGATGTGTGGGAGATAAGAAACGAAGTTCACAGATAGCAGGAAACATGAAAGTCATAGGGAAGTACAGAGTAACAAAATTCTCACTGAGGTGCAGGGTAAATATCAAGGATTGAGGTATTGTATGGCAGACTGAGAGCTCAACTGACGCCATAACTGAGAATTTATCACTAATATTAGTTCCTAGGGAAAGAACAGATTTGGATCCAGGAGGAAGAATCTTGAAAACAGTATGTGGAGCAGCGGATAACAAAGATATCCAGGAGCTGAATAAGACGATTAGGCAAGTGCAAACGATGGCAGACACTGCTAGAACTATAACACGGTGGCATACAACGCAGTTGTCGAATTTAGAGCAGGGCGTTCTGAATAACACTAAGATGGAACGTGAGTCAAGTATAGGGTTAGCCAAATACGCCCGGAATACCATGGAAAGAGTGAATAGTGATACGGGAGAAATACAAAAACTACTATCTTATTGGGCAAACTGGCAGTAGCCAGACTATTACGAGCATTAACAGATCGACTCAATGATGGAAGAATTGAAGTGCATCATTACAGGAAGCAGGCTACCATGCAGTAAATAGACAACTGAGTTCGATATTACTGCTGACAGGGTTGCGACTAGCACAAAAAATACTTTCCTACAGAGCTACGATACATGGCAGAGGTGTCGAAAATGAGGTTAGCAATGTTTTACCTCATAGCAACTGTGGAAGTGAATACGGATAGACGGAAGTTAGCCATATTGGTTCGACTACCAGCAGTAGAGATGAATGCGCAGTATCGATGTTACATGGTTCACCCTCATCCAGTGATGGGGAAATGGGCACAAGTAAAGACATGAGAGGTGCTAATGGTTTCTGAGAATGGGGAAGCTCACGTTCTTATGTCAGTAAGGGACCTACAAGATTTTGAAGGTGGCTGCCACCATTGGTCCAGCCAGAGAAATGCAGAGTGACACACAGGCATGCGGGACGCAACTGTTTCTGGGGAAAACAGAGGAAACGGAATATCAGGAAGAAATGTTGACACAACAGCCTTATTTTCAAAAGGCAGGAGCGCATTGGATATACTCAGTTTATGCACGGGAAACTGTAATCGTGAAATGCTATAAGAATTGAAAACGTCAAGACATGTTAAAGCTCAAACTATGTGCTAATGCACTGCACGACTTGGGAGATAGCCAGAACGAACATCCAACTCCCAGACACACTCACGGGTACGACTGTACTCCAGCTCACTTCCTGTGCTTTCCATTGGCCAGAGGTATCGCTGGAACTACTGACAATGCAAAATCTAACCAACATTAAAAACTCTCTGAGTCCTGATCTCATACATTCTTTAGACACAATACTAGGCCGGCCGGAGTGGCCGAGCGGTTCTAGGCGCTACAGTCTGGAACCGCACGACCGCTATGGTCGGAGGTTCGAATCCTGCCTCGGGCATGGATGTGTGTGATGTCCTTAGGTTAGTTAGATTGAAGTAGTTCTAAGTTCTAGGGGACTGATGACCTCACAGGTTAAGTCCCATAATGCTCAGAGCCATTTGAACCATTTTAGACACAATAATAGCATCTCAGCAAGGCAAAATTTCCGTGGAACTAATGTTGCAATATGTTCAGCCATACCACCAGGAGAAACGCGGTAAGCATAAGGATAGCGAGCACTAGCTTTCCGTATTTCCCTACAGCAATTTGCGTACTTTACTTTTCTCTTAGACGTAGGAACATCCATCCCTCAGACTTATCGACATACCACATACGTGTCAAGTGCTTAACTAACATAAACCAAGAAACAGAGACTATGAAAACAGTAAATCGTGGGTTTAAATTAGTGTAACTTATAAAACGGAAAATGAGGATAATATAGCATAAATGTAAAGAATGTTCAGCAAACTGAGACTTAAGTAATAAAGAACTAGAAAACGATTCACGTAAATCAGCTGCCACGAGCGACAAAGTTGGTGCAATGGGTACAATACATATCTAAGAGATTGGTGGAGGATAATCAACGGCAAAAATAGGGACGAATTTCTTTAAGCAGTGGAGGAGTGTTGTGCAGCAGAAGAGTTTTATTGCACAGGTTTAAGTTTTTTAAACAGTTCAGGCGAGCTCGGCACAGAGAAGGTTAGTGCTGGACTGGTGTGCCAGTCGGTATGTCAGCAAGGTGTACTGAAAATGCAACAGACCTCACAGCGTGGCAGACAGAAATGCAAGTGCTGCCGTGCTACTTAACAAGACTCAGTGCCACAACACTACGTAACTTCACCGCCCAAGCGCCACCACAAAATCAAACATAGGCAGAAAAGAGCGAGATCACAGATCCGGAATAATTATTGAGCTAGCACAGCGAGAAAAGTAGCGCTGACTGGTCCGGTGAAAAGGGGGAAATGCACTCATACACACAGAGCCACCGCACCACCGCAACATAGCGACGCTTTTGGATTTCAAGAAAACATTCTATCGCACTGCCATTCTGTTCTTGACGCTAGAACTAGAGAGAATAACAGTCTACTGAGTTTCAGTGAAACCACGACATCCTGAAAAATGATGGCCAACCTGTAACCTCCTAGCTGACTTCAACACTGAGATTCAGCCAAACTGATGCACACCACAGCTCTGGCCTGCCACCGCTGCCCACTGGGTCATCGCGGATGAGAAGACTGGTGCGCCGTCAGCCCTCCCGCAGTACATTTCTCTTCAGATGATCTGCAAACTGCCATCTTCACACCGACCAGTAGAGGACCATCCGTGCAATCTCCTGGCCGACTATTGAGCATCTGCTGCCGTCTAGATCGACCCATGGTGGATGGCCAGGGCCTATTCTTCACGATAACTGACATCCTGGACCACGATCGCCAGTGTCCAACTGTGTTCGTGGTGGGCTGCCTTCGAGAGCACTGAGGTGGTAGCCTCACAGGATCGTTTCCGAGCATCTGGGTGGCCAGCGTCCTGTTCGCCCCACTGCCATCATCAGCACAGCACGCGGTTGCACTGACTTGCGGGAGTGACGTCATGACTAGCTGATGAAGCGTCAGTGCTTCTCCGTAGAAAGTGCACTAAAGATACTTGCCACCGACTGCAGTTCTGAAGACGCTTACAACTCTATGCACTTTCCACTATAAATAAATATTATGTGGGTCACTGACGCCTCTGGGCTGAATCTGGACTACTTACCTTCTCTCTACGCTCTACCTCCTG
The DNA here is from genome assembly GCF_021461395.2 of Schistocerca americana. Classification (NCBI taxonomy): domain Eukaryota; kingdom Metazoa; phylum Arthropoda; class Insecta; order Orthoptera; family Acrididae; genus Schistocerca; species Schistocerca americana. The sequence goes on along the minus strand of NC_060123.1, from coordinate 124,459,088 downwards.
TTTATAAAGCGACCCCAGCATGCGGGCTGCAACAGTACTAACTAATGAATTATTAATCGTTATAAGGGTTTCTGTGGATGCGTTTTTCCAGTTTTCATTTATCACTCCCTCAGTGGGATAGCTCCATGTTGGGCTGGAGCAGAAATCAACTCTGCTCGCAGAAAGACCCCCCATATGCATTGGAGGAGCATGCAGATCTGCTTTCAGACAATCTCCACGACACAGTTCCTGGTATATCAGAACAGGAATTACGTGTTTCCACACTTCGTGTTTCCACTGTCTCCAAAGTCTGCATCATTCGTGTAGCCGCTAGCATTACATACTGTACTGATGGATGCGATGTTATTCTGTACAACATACAAGCTAAAGGAGAGTGAGAGTAAACGTGTTATTACTGTTCTGTCACCAGACTGAGAGTTGAATGGTGTGGTAAGTTTTTTTTTTTCCTTTGTTGTAACTTTCATCACCTGATACAGACGGGCTGTCAGCAGCATAGTACGCTGCTCTTCAGCCTTAAGTGGAACAATAACAAGACATATAGGTGATACAGACACTACAGCAAAACAATAACAAGACATATAGGTGATACAGACACTACAGTAAAAACGGCGGGCAAAAAAAGATTTAAAAAACAATAAACATGAAGCTGTTCACGCTGGACTCGAAAAAACAGGAAACACTTGGTGACATGACGCACAGAACACGGATGACGGTGACGGCACACGTGAACAGTTGATGCGTGACGGTGACAGAACACTAAACACAAATCGAGGCACACACACAACACACAGATGGCGATGATCTCCGGCGCGCGAAAGTCCACTGAGCGTGTACGAGTCCGGGGACCAGCCAAGAGAGGAGGAGGAGGAAGGGGAGTGGGAGAGCGAGAGGGGAGAGCAGAGATGCCACGGGCAGGGGAGATAGGTGGGGAGGGATGAAGAGGGAGGGGAAGCCCGGGGGAAGAGGGGTGGAGGGAGGGGACTGGGAAAAAGGAAAAAGAAGGGAAGAGAAGAGAAGGGAGGGAGGGTGCCGAAAGGAAAGGACACCGGAAGTGGGGGGTGGGGCAGGATCAAAGTTGATAGGAGGGGTAGATGGAGGGGTCGAGGACATCATCAGGGAGGGGGAGCTGGTGGAAGCCACCTTGGGAGAGGGTAAGGAGGGTGGAGAGATGGAGACCAGGTGGGACGTGGGAATACAGGCGCGCCAGTGGGCGGGGGTGGGAGAGGATCGGGGACACGAGCGGGTGCGGAGGATCAAGTTTACGGGAGGTGTACAGGATCTGTATCCTTTCAAAGAAAAGGAGGAGGTGGGGGAAGGGGATGAGATCATACAGGATCTGCGTGGGGGAGGGGAGACGGATGCGATAGGCAAGGCGGAGAGCATGGCATTCAAGGATTTGGAGGGATTTATAAAATGTAGGGGGGGCGAAGATCCAGGCTGGATGGGCATAACAAAGGATAGGGCGGATGAGGGATTTATAGGTGTGGAGGATTGTGGAGGGGTCCAGACCCCACGTACGGCTGGAAAGGAGCTTGAGGAGATGGAGGCGGGAATGTGCCTTGGCTTGGATTGTCCGGAGATGGGGAGTCCTGCAGAGGCGATGGTCGAGGGTGACGCCAAGGTACTTAAGGGTGGGAGTGAGGGCGATAGGATGGCCATAGACAGTGAGATAGAAATCAAGGAGGCAGAAGGAGGGGGTGGTTTTGCCTACAATGATAGCCTGGGTTTTGGAGGAATTGACCTTGAGCAACCACTGGTTGCACCAATCAGTGAACCGGTCAAGATGGGATTGGAGAAGGCGTTGGGAGTGTTGCAGGGTGGGGGCAAGGGCAGGGAAGGCGGTGTCATCGGCAAACTGGAGAAGGTGGATGGGGGGTGGCGGCGGCGGCGTGTCCGCTGTGTACAAAAGGTACAGAAGGGGGGAGAGGATGGAGCCTTGGGGCACCCCGGCGGAGGGGAAAAAGGTGTAGGAATCTGTGTTATGGATCGTGACATAGGAAGGACGGCGGGAGAGAAAGGAACCGATCAGACGGACGTAGTTAATTGGAAGGGCGAAGGTTTTGAGCTTGAATAGGAGACCGGAATGCCATACGCGGTCATAAGCGCGTTCGAGGTCAAGGGAGAGGAAGATGGCGGAGCGACGGGAATTTAGCTGTTCGGAAAGGAGATGAGTGAGGTGAAGGAGAAGATCGTCGGAAGAGAAGGATGGCCGAAAGCCACACTGGGTAACGGGAAGGAGGCGGTGCTGGCGGAGATGCTGGTGGATGCGTCGGGTGAGGATAGATTCCAGGACCTTGCTGAAGACCGAGGTAAGGCTGATGGGATGGTAGGAGGAGATGGCGGACGGCGGTTTGCCAGGTTTAAGGAACATGAGGATACGGGAGGTTTTCCACAGGTCGGGGTAGTAACCGGTGGACAGGACAACATTGTAGAGCCTGGCCAGGGTGGAGAGGAAAGAGACAGGAGCTTCACAAAGGTGACGGTAGGTGATACGATCGTGACCAGGAGCGGTGTTGCGTTTTGTGCGGAGTGTAGCAATGAGATCCTGTGTAGTGATAGGAGTATTGAGTTCCGTGTTTGTAATGTTGTCCAAGTACTGGAAACCAGGAGCGAGGGGAGGGACAGAGGTGTCAGTTCGATCGCGGATATCCGGGAAGAGGGAGTAATCAAACTGGGGATCATCGAGGATGGAAAACACATCGGACAGGTATGAGGCAAAGTGATTGGCCTTACTAAGGGCGTCAGGGAAGGGGTGATCATTATGGAGAAGAGGATAGTAGGGGGAGGGCTTAGTTCCAGTAAGGCGATGGAAGGTTGACCAGAACTTGGACGAGTTGATAGGGAGGGTAGCATTTAAACAGGTGCGTGTCTGTCGCCAGTCCCGGCGTTTCTTAGCCGTGAGCAAATTACGAATGTGTCGCTGGAGTTTCCGGTGGCGTCGTAGGGTGTCCGGGTCACGCGTGCGGAGGAAGGCACGGTAGAGACGGCGGGATTCACGGAGGAGGAGGACGGCCTGTGGGGGTAAGGTAGGACGGTGGGGGTGGATGGCGACAGTAGGGACGTGGGCCTCCACGGCCTCAGACAAGGTCTGCTGGAGAAAGGAGGCGGCATGGGTGACATCATCGGGATGGCGGTAGGTGAGAGGGTGGCTATCGACCTGGGTGGAGAGGGTAGCCCGGTAGGCATTCCAGTTGGCACGGGAATAGTCATGGATGTACTTAGGGGGAGGGTCATTACGAGGGTCAGGGTGGGGGCGACGACCGTCTGAAACGGTGAGGAGGACAGGGAGATGGTCGCTACCAATAGGCTCCAGGACATCCACAGTAATGCGACCAAGGAGGTTGGGGGAGGAGAGAATAACATCGGCAGTGGAGTTGGATTTGGGACGGGTGTGCTGGGGGATGGGGATGAGGTCGCCTTGAAGGGAGGAGAGGAACCGATGCCACCGCCGTAACTGGGCAGTGGAGCGACTATGGATGTTGAGGTCGGCGGCGATCACATAGGAGGAGAAGGTATGGTCGATGTGGGAGAGGAAGTCGAAAGGAATAGGGGCGTTGGGGCGGACATAGATGGTGGCGCAGGTAATCGTAAGGCCGGGGGAGAAGAGACTAAGGATCAGGTGTTCGGTGGGGTCGGGAAGGGGAGGTTGGAGCTGAACGGGGATCTGGCGGTGGTGACCAATGGCAACTCCGCCACGCGCAATTGGGAGGGAATTATCGGAGCGATGGAGGAGGTAGGGTGAGGTGTGGATGGAGTAGTGGGGTTGGAGGAATGTTTCATTGAGGAGGAAGGCATCCACGCGGTGGGTAGCAAGGGTGTGCAGGAAGAGGTTCTTGTTGGCGGGAAGGGAGCGGATATTGTTGAAAAGGATACGGTACTGTCGCGCCATGATAGGGATTTAGACGAGGGTGTCAAGACGGGAGAAGGTGAAATGGGCCTGGTTGTTGGAGTAGGTGGCGTACATCTTAAGCTGTAAAATGGAACGGGCGGCGAGGGATATCTGTTGGAGGGTGTGGGGGCGCTGAAAGGGATGAACATTTTGAAGGACGATGGTGAGGAACTTGATGATGTCCTCAGCGGTGGGGGGGGGGGGGACGAAGGGAATTGCCATGAGGGGTGGGGGCGTCCAGAGGACGGACAGGTACGGTGAGTTCAGGAGTGGTCGGAGGGGGTCGGGCTTTACACTTTTGGCAGTAGGTGGGATGGGGGAGATAGCAGGTATTACAGGAGGGAGGGGATTGAAGATTTGGGCACTGCCGGAGGAAGTGTGCTTGACGACAATGCGGGCAGGTGGGGGCCTTGCGGCACTCAGCTGTGGGGTGGACATTATAGCGCAGACACCTCTGGCAGCGCAGGGATTGAGGAGGGGAACGGGAGGGGTCGACCTTGTAGCACTGGTTGAAGAGGAGGGCACCCTCCTTCAGGAGATGGTCAATGGAGGGAGCGTCCTCAGAGAAAACCCGCTAAAGGCGGGTAGGGCCGGCCGAGTTGAAAATGCGGCGTACCGCCCGCACCTCCAGCGTGGGATGCGCCTTGAGTTCCGCCAACACCTCCTCCTCCGTGATCGACGGACTGAGCCGAGTGATCACGGCGGTGAGGGTCGGCGGGCGATGCGGGGGTTGGGGTTGGTGGGTAGGAGATGGAGAAGGAGCAGGGGTGAGGGAGGCATTGGGGCCAAAACAGGTGATGGGGAGGTGGGAGAGGATGTCAGCATGGAGGGTTGGGCTGGGGGAGGAGATGAGAACAGAATCCCGTCTGGGAGTAAGGAGAGAGATGGGGGCACCAGGGAAGTGTTGGCAGAGGAGGAGGGAGAGATTCTGGGCCTCGAGAAAGGAAGGATCGGGATGGGACAGGAGGTATTTGTATAAACAGGTGGGGGAGGAGGAGGAGGAGGAGGGAGCAGGGCCAGGTGGGGAGACATCCATGGCACCCTGGGGAGGGGATGGAGGTCGGGGTGGGGCCTTTTTGGGAGTGGAGGAGGTGGGGGTGCCACTAGGGCGTTTGATGGAGGCAGAAGGGCGGGTGGTGATGTGAGGGACGGGAGCTATAGGGAGATGGGGGGAAGGGACAGGTCCTGGCGTGGTCGCAGCAGGCGGCGCCGGAGATGGTGACGGTGACGGCGAAGGCGAAGGCGATGGTGACGGTGGCGGCGGTGATGGCGAAGGCGACGGGGAGAGCTGGGCATGGACAGTGGCCCGACGGGCCACCACCCGAGCCAGAGCCGCAGTGACAGGCTGGGGGAGTGGGGGGAAAGGATCAGAACGAGAGGAGCGGGAAGAAGAAGCTGGAGAGGGGGCGACAAAGAGCGAGGGCGAAGGGAGAGTGAGGAGAGATGGGATGGGAGGAGGGGGGTGGGACTGGGCACACCATGTTATAGTGGTGGAGGCTGCGGAAGGGGAGGTATAGACGATGGCGGTGGTGGTAGTGGTGGCGGTGGTGGTGGGGGCGGACATGACGACAGGGAGAAAAAACGCACAGGACGAAAAGGAAAGGACACAAACTGGGGACTGACGAAGACGAAGACGGAGACGGAGGAAGACGAAGACGGACGAAGACCAGGGTCGGACGGCGACGGCGATGGCGACGGCGGGTGGCAGGAACGCCGCAGCTGCTGCTGCTGCTGCTGCTGCCGCAGACGGGGCCAGGGCTGCTGCTGCTGCTGCTGCTGCTGCTGGCTGGACCGCTGCTGCTGCTGCTGCTGCCACAGGAGGAGGAGTGGCGGGCTGCTGCCGGTGGGACCGCTGCTGCAAGCCGGGACCGGGACCGCTGCTGCTGCTGCTGCTGCTGGACCGCTGCGGCTCTGCTGGGCTCTGCTGGGCTGGCTGGCTGGCTGGCTGGCTGGCTGACAGGCTGGCACCTCTAACACCTAGCACTTCGATGAGCGCTGGAATCGCACTATCGAAGGGCGGCAACCTTTCGGTGTACCGCCGGAGATATGTGGTAAGTTTTACGAATCCAAGATTTATTGACATGCTCCTAGCGCTATCTGATAATGAATAATGTCAGTTACGCCAGAATGCGGCACAAATAACTGCAATATTCAACTCACAAGCGCTGTGGTGTAACTGGAGTGTCATATAATATTTTCTGGGGACTCCAGTATACAGGGTGGTATATTAATAGTGACCGGGCCAAATATCTCACGAAGTAAGCATCAAACGAAAAAACTACAAAGAACGAAACTCGTCTAGCTTCACGGGGGAAATCAGATGGCGCTATGGTTGGCCCCCTAGATGGCGCTGCCATAGGTAAAACACACGTCAACTGCGTTTTTTTTAAAAATAGGAAACCCAGTTTTTTATTACATATTCGTGTAGTACCTAAAGAAATATGAATGTTTTATTCGGACCACTTTTTTCGCTTTGTGATAGATGGCGCGGTAATAGGCACAAACGTGTAAGTGCGTGGTATCACGTAAAATTCCGCCAGTGCGGACGGTATTTGCTTCGTGATACATTACCCGTGTTAAAATGGACCGTTTAACAATTGCGGAAAAGGTCGATATCGTGTTGATGTATAGCGATTATGATCAAAATGCCCAACGGGCGTGTGCTATGTATGCTGCTCGGTATCCTGGACGACATCATCCAAGTTTCCGGACCGTTCGCCGGATAGTTACGTTATTTAAGGAAACAGAAAGTGTTCAGCCACATGTGAAACGCCAACCACGACCTGCAACAAATTATGATGCCCAAGTAGGTCTTTTAGCTGCTGTCGCGGCTAACCCGCACATCAGTAGCTGACAAACTGCGCGAGAATTGAGCATCTCAAAAACGTCGGTGTTGAGAATGCTACATCAACATTGATTGCACCCCTACCATATTTCTATGCACCAGGAATTTCATGGCGACGACTTTGAACGTCGTGTACAGTTCTGCCACTGGACACAAGAGAAATTACGTGACGGTGACAGATTTTTTGCACGCGTTCTATTTAGCGACGAAGCGTCATTCACCAACAGCGGTAACGTAAACCGGCATAATATGCACTATTGGGCAACGGAAAATTGACGATGCCTGCGACAAGTGGAACATCAGCAACCTTGGCGGGTTAATGTATGGTGCGACATTATGGGAGGAAGGATAATTGGCCCCTATTTTATCGATGGCAATCTAAATGGTGCAATGTATGCTGATTTCCTACGTAATGCTCTACCGATGTTACTACAAGATGTTTCACTGCATGGCAGAATGGCGATGTACTTCCAACATGATGGATGTCCGGCACATAGCTCGCGTGCGGTTGAAGCGGTATTGAATAGCATATTTCATGACAAGTGGATTGGTCGTCGAAGCACCATACCATGGCATGCACGTTCACCGGATCTGACGTCCCCGGATTTCTTTCTGTGGGGAAAGTTGAATGATACTTGCTATCGTGATCCACCGACAACGCCTGACAACATGCTTCAGCGCATTGTCAATGCATGTGCGAACATTACGGAAGGCGAACTACTCGCTGTTGAGAGGAATGTCGTTACACGTAGTGCCAAATGCATTGACGTTTATGGACATAATTTTGAGCATTTATTGCATTAATGTGGTATTTACAGGTAATCACGCTGTAACAGCATGCTTTCTTAGAAATAATAAGTTCACAAAGGTACATGTATCACATTGGAACAACCGAAATAAAATGTTCAAACGTACCTGCGTTCTGTATTTTAATTTAAAAAACCTACCTGTTACCAACTTTTCTTCTAAAATTGTGAGCCATATGTTTGTGACTATTACAGTGCCATCTATCACAAAGCGAAAAAAGTGGTCCAACTGAAATATTCATATTTCTTCACATACTATACGAATATGTAATAAAATTGGGGGTTCCTACTTTTAAAAAAACGCAATTGATATCCGTTCGACCTATGGCAGCGCCATCTAGCGGGCCAACCATTGCGCCACCTGGTTTCCCCCTTAAAGCTAGACAAGTATCGTTCTTTTTACTTTTTTCGTTTGACGCTTATTTCATGAGATCTTTGGCCCAGTCGCGATCAATGGACCACCCTGTATAAGAAAGGTAAAAGAACGGACCAGATAATTACAGAGCAATACCCATAATATTGGTTTTCTGGAGAATTCTCGAACGCATTTTGCATTGGAATATAAATTTGCTTTAGACAGAAAAGCTTCGGGCTCCACCTCCCCTCCTCCTCTCTTGGCAGGTCCCCGGACTCGTACACGCTCAGTGGACATTCGCGTGCCGGAGATCATCGCCATCAGTGTCTCGTGTGTGTGCCTTCGTGTTTGCGTTTAGTGTTCTTTCGCCATCACGCCACTATCGTTCACCTGTGCCGTCGCAGTCGTCCGTTTGTGCGCCGTATCAACAGGTTTTAGTGTTTTTTTTTTCTTTCCCAGCGTGAACGGCTTCTTATATATTGTTTTCCGTGTCTAAAGTTTTTGCCCGCCATTTGTATTGTATTATCTGTACCTCCTTTATGTCATATATTGTACCACTCGCGGCTGAAGAGCAGTGTACTATGCTGCTGACAGCCCACCTTTGTACAAGGTGTTTAAAATAACAATAAAGAAAAGAAAAAGCTTCGGTCCCCACGCGGATCCTCTATGACCTCATTCCTTTCCCCCATCTGCTCCTATTCCTCGAAGATATCCGCATACTCTACACCTCCCACCACCTTGATCCCCCTCACCCCCTGGTTGCTCCTCTCCTCTCCCACCCCCGCCCCCTGCCACGCCTTCACTGTTGTGTTCCCCCTACCATCCATCTCTACACCCTTCATCTCCTTTCCCATGGTGGCTTCCATCAACTCCCCCTCCCGGATGATGCCCTCTCTCCCTCCATTTATTCCTCCCATCAACTCTGATCCTCACCCCCCCTCCTTTCCTCTGTCCTTTGCTGGGCTCCCTCCCCCCCTTCCATCCTCTTTTTTCCCCACCTACCCTCTCTCTGCCCCTCTTCTCTCCCCTTTTGCATTTCCCTCCTCTGCCTTTTCCCATTCCCTCTCGCATCTGCCCTGCCCCTGCCCCCCCCCCCTTATGAGTCCTCTCCCTCCTTTGGTTCCACTCCCCCTTTCGTTTTTCCTCTCCTCCCTCCTTGTTCTCCCCCCCCCCCCATCTGTTCAGGTCCCTCCCTCCCTCTGCCCTTGGCTATGGTGTGTCATCTTTGTGCTGACATTTTAGTGCAGTGTTTACAGTGAGTGTTCAGTGTTGTGTGTCTTTTCCGAAGTTTTGCGAATGGACATCATTCTGTCGCTGGGTGTGATTTCTATATCTCTTGCGAACAGAAACCAGACTGGCGCCATGTTTTTTAATTGTCTGTCTACTATGTTACCTGTCTGCTTCCAGTGTCTTTTATTAGCTTTGCCAACCCTTTGCTTTATGTTTTAATTTTCCGCAATTTTAAGCCGTTTTACAATTTAAGTCACCGTTTTATCGCCTGCTTTTATTGTTTCTTATCTTCTTATTACGTTTTAAAATGTCTGTAGGCTACAGAGCAGCGTACTAAGCTGCTGCCAGCCCACCCGCTTAGGGGGGGGGGGGGGGGGGGGGGAATCGAAATTCAATAAAGGAAAAAAAAAAAACTTCGGTCCACAAATCAGCTTTTTCGTGTGAAACTCAGCTCTTCCTTTTAACACGTGATATCCTACAAACATTGCCTGGAGAACAACAGATAGCTTCCACATTCTTCGATTTCCGAAAAGCATTCTACATGGCGCCCCACAGCAGACTGTCAACGAAGGTCCAAGCATACGGTTTAGGTTCCCAGATATGTAAGTGGCTCGAAGACTTTTACACTAATTGCACCCAATACGTTGTTCTCGACGGCGAGTGTTCATCAGAGACAAATTTATCGACAGATATGGGCCAGGGGAGTGTGATAGGATCGCTCTTATTCTCTGTAAACGTAAATGATCTGACCGACAGGATCAGCACCAGTTTACTGCTGTTTGCTGATGAGGCTGTGGTGTGCGGGAAGGTGTCATAGTTGAGTGGCTGTAGGAGCAAACAAGATGAATAGTAGCATTTCTATATCGTGTGGTGAATGGAACCTTGCTCTGAATGTAGAAAAATGTAATTTAATGCGGATGAGTAGGAAAAATAATCATGTAACGTTCAAATATAGCATTAGTAGGGTACCGCTTGAAACAGTCACATTGATTAAAGATGTAGGTGGAACGTTGAATAGCGATATGAAATGGAATTTGCACGCCAGGTTAATAGCAGGGAAGGCGAAAGCTAGACTTCGTTTTGTTGGGAGAATTTTGGGAACGTCTCGCTCATCTGTAAAGGACACGACATATAGAACTGTAGTGCGACCAGTTCTTGAGAACTGCTCGAATATTTGGATTCCTCAGGTCGGATTAAAGAAAGACGTCGAAGGAATTCAGAGGTGTGCTGCACACAAGTTTACATGGATGCTGCATGAGCTCAAATGGGAATCTCTGGAGCGTAGACGACACTCTTTTCGCGAAGAACTATTGCAGAAAGTTAGAGAACCGGAATTTTCGGCTGACTGCAGAACGATACAACTCCCGCCAACGAACATTTCATGTATCGACCACACGACAGGAAGGATAAGAATAAAGAAATTAGGATTCGTATGGAGGCATACACTGAGATGACAAAAGTCAGGGATACCTCCTGATATCGTGTCGGACCTCCTTTTGCCCGACGTAGTGCAGCAATTTGACGTGGCATAGTCTCAACGAGTCGTTGGAAGTCCCCTGCAGAAATATTTAGCCATGCTGCCTCAACAGCTGTCCGTAATTGCAAGGTGTTGCCGGTGCAGGATTTTTTGTATGACTTGACCTCTCGATTATGTCTCACAAATATTACACTCATGCTCATAAATTAAAGATAATTGTGGAATGTGGTGCCTCACAACGTGGCACTACACAAAACTGGCGCTAATAGCATAGGCGCATAGAGAATACACAGGACACAGATCTGTAAGTCCACAGTATTGGCGATAAATTGCGAAAATCGTCTCGAAACACATGTGCTACAAAACGCCACTGTTTCTTGCGCATGTACCTCGACATCAATATGGGATAAAATCACCGTGTACACTTACACAGACCACACAACGGGTTGGCATTCTCTGCATCAGGTGGTCCAGCAGCTACTGGGGTATAGCCTCCCATTCTTGCACCAGTGCTTGTCCGAGCTCCTCAAGTGTCGTAGGGGTTTGAAGACGTGCAGCGATACGTCGACCGAGAGCATCCCTGACGTGCTCGATGGGGTTTAGGTCTGGAGAATAGGCAGGCCACTCCATTCGCCTGATACCTTCTGTTTCAAGCTACTCCTCCACGATGGCAGCTCGGTGGGGCCGTGCGTTGTCATCCATCAGGAGGAAGGTGGGACCCAGTGCACCCCGGAAAAGGCGGACATACTGGTGCAAAATGACGTCCCGATACACCTGACCTGCTACAGTTCCTCTGTCACAGACATGCAGGGGTGTACATGCACCAATCATAATCCCACCCCACACCATCAAACCCGACCTCCATACAGGCCCCTTTCAAGGACATTAAGGTGTTGGTATCTGGTTCCTGGTTCACGCCAGATGAAAACCCGGTGAGAATCACTGTTCAGACTATACCTGGACGGCCGTGAACATAACATGGGACCACTGTTCCAATGACAATGTACTGTGTTCTTGACACCAGGCTTTTCGGGCTCTCCTGTGACCAGGAGTCAGTGGAATGCAACTTTCAGGTCTATGGGCGAATAAACCATGGCGGTTCAGTCGTCTGTAGACTGTGTATCTGGAGACAACTGTTCCTGTGGCTGCAGTAAGGTCCCGAGCAAGGCTACCTGCAGTACTATGTAGCCGTCTGCAGGCACTGATGGTGAGATATCGGTATTTTTGTGGTGTTGTACACTGTGGACGTCCCGTACTGTAGCGCCTGGACAGGTTTCCTGTCTGCTGGAATCGTTCCCATAATCTTGAGATCACACTTTGTGGTACACAGGAGGGCCCGTGCTACGACCTGCTGTATTTGACCAGCCTCCAGTCGCCCTAGTATTCTACCCCTCATAACGTCATCAATATGTGTTCTTTGAGACATTTTCAACACATAGTCACCATCAGAAAGTCTGAAAATGTCTGACACTTACTCGCTGCACCGTACATTCTCATGCACCAACACACCTCTGTGTATGTGTACTGCTGCCAGCACCACCGTGCGACGACCGCAGGTCAAATGCACTGCATGATCATACCCTGAGGTGATTTAAACCCGCAAACCGCCCACCAGAGTGCTGATTCACCACGTATCTGCATTATCCTTAATTTATGAGCATGAGTGTAGATGCTATTCACGTCGGGAGATATGGGTGGCCAAATCATTCGCTCGACTTGTACAGAACGTTCCTCAAACCAATCGCGAACAGCTGTGGCCCGGTGACATGGCACATTCTCAGTCATATAAATTCCATCGTTGTTTAGGAATCTGACGTCCATTAATGACTGCAAATGCTCTCCAAGCAGTCGAACATCCAGAGGACCCACTCCATTCCATGTAGACACAGCCCGCACCACTATTGAGCCACCACCAGCTTGCACAGCGCCTTTTTGACAGCTTGAGTCCATGGCTTCGTGGGGTCTGCGCCACACTCGACCCCTGCAGTCACCTCTTGCCAACTGAAATCGGAACTAATCTGATCAGATCAAATAAATGGTTCAAATGGCTCTGAGCACTATGGGACTTAACTTCTGAGGTCATCAGTCCTCTAGAACTTAGAACTACTTAAACCTAACTAACCTATGGACATCACACACATCCATGCCCGAGGCAGGATTCGAACCTGCGACCGTAGCGGTCACGCGGCTCCAGACTGTAGCGTCTAGAACTGCTCGGCCACTCCGGCCGGCCTTTTCCAGTCGTCTAGGGTGCAATCGATACGGTCACGAGCCCAAGAGATGCTCTGCACACGATGTCGTGATGTTAGCAAAGCCACGCGCGTTCGTTGCCTGTCGCCACAGTCCATTAACGCCAAATTTCGCCACACTGTCCTAAAGGATAGATTCGTCGTACGTCTCGCATCGATTTCTACGGTTATTTCACACGGTGTTACTTTTCTGTTACCACTGGCAATTCTACGCCAACGCCGCTTCTCTCGGTAGTTAAGTGAAGGCCGTCGGCCACTACGGTTTCTGTGGTGAGAGATACTGTCTGAAATTTGGTACGAGGGTAATCCCAAAAGTAAGCTCTCCTATTTTTTATAAGTACATAGACCTGTTTATTTCTACAATGGTTACATCAGTTTACAGCTTGAACATTTAGCTATTTTTCAACATAATCACAATTTCTGTCGATGCATTTTTGTAGACGCTGTGGCAGTTTTTGTATGCCCATGTCATACCAGCTCGCCGCCAGGCTATTCAGAAAGTTATAACCTCTTCTTTCACCTCTTCGTCGGAGCTGAATCACTTTCCGACCAAATGTTCTTTTAACCTAGGGAACAGGTGATAGTGACTGGGCGCCAAGTCAGGTCTATGGGGTGGGTGGGTGATTATGTTCCACTGAATCTGTTGTAGGAGAGCAACGATTGGCCGAGACATGTGTGGGCGAGCGTTGTCATGGAAAATGTGTACGCCCTTGCTCAACATTCCTCTTCTCCGATTCTGAATTGGCCGTTTGAGTTTTTTCAGTGTCTCAAAGTACCTGTCAGCGTTAATTGTGGTCCCAGTGGGCATAAAGTCGACCAAGAATACCCCTTTCCGATCCCAAAAAACCGTTGTCATGACTTTAACGGCAGACTGTGTTTGTTTGAATTTCCGCGGCTTTGACGAAGAAGGATGCCGCCACTGGCATGATTGTTGTTTGGTCTCAGGTGTAAAGTGGTATGCCCAGGTTTCGTCACCCGTGACAGCTGAGTCCAGAAAGTTGTCCTGTTCGGCTGCATCCGGCCGGGGTGGCCGAGCGGTTGTAGGTGCTACAGTCTGGAACCGCGCGATCGCTACGGTCGCAGGTTCGAATCCTGCCTCGGGCATGGATGTGTGTGATGTCCTTAGGTTAGTTAGGTATAAGTAGTTCTAAGTTCTAGGGGACTGATGACCTTAGAAGTTAAGTCCCATAGTGCTCAGAGCCATTTGAACCATTTTTTTTGTTCGGCTGCAAGGCGGTGAAGAACTGCGCGGGAAGTATCAACTCGTTGCCAGATGTGGATCTTCCCGCTTGCTTTGCTCAACCTTCAATACTGTCTCCTCAGAAATTGACGGTCTCCCTCCCCTTTTTTCGTCGTGAATTTCGGTCCGACGACCTGGAAACTCTTTACACCACTTACGAACATTTTTGACATCCATGCACGACTCACCATACACTTCCGTCAATTGGCGATGGGTTTCAATCGGCGCAGTGCCCTTTGCGTTTAAAAACCGAATAACTGCGCACAATTCGCACTTGGCGGTAACATCCAACGGGACCTCCATTCTCAACGGCTGCCAAGTCAAGACTGAGCGCCTCAGAGAGCGTGCGTATGTTTACACACAGCACGTGAAGCACTCTCCACAACAGTGTGATCAACTGCCACACAGATAGAGTTCTGCACTTATAAAGAAATAGGGGACATTACTTTTGGGATTGCCCTCGTATTCTCGGCACGCTCTTACTACTGAAGGTCTTGGAATAATGAAATCCCTAACGATTTCCGAAACGGAATGTCCCATAAGTCAAGCTTTAACTACTATTCCGCGTTCAAAGCCTGTTACTTGCCGTCGTGCGGCTATAATCATGTCGGAAACCTCTTCACATGAATCACCTGAATACAAATTATAGCTCCGTCAATGACTTTTGTTACTTCAGTGTATAGACAGTCTGATTTGCCTCATCTGTTTGCGAATTGAACACGAAAGGAAATGCCTGGTACTGGTAAGTGGTACAGTTATGACAATAACGAGAACACCATGCAGAGCTCTTATTTTCAGGAATCGACGTTCAGAAACATGATATTTGCTAGCAACACCATCCAGCATGTAGTGGGCGAGTGTATCGGGTGGCACGCTTATATGTATGGGTTTTATGGTAATGTATGTCATGCCTTTACGTGGTTTATGTATCAGAACACTTCAGAAGAAGACTCTGCTACGAATTTTGAGGTAAGTTGTGCTTCTGTACGCACTATGTGTGATACATCAGCAGCACTATCGGACGTTGCTGCAGACTTACGTGGATATCTGAACTTATTTACATAGTCTGCAATCTTAACATAAATTTTAAAAGCGAATAATAAATGATTGTTTACCACTCCAGACTGTAATTCATTTCACGAAAACCCTCCAACATACTGAATAAAATATGCAGCTATGATTACTAAACTAAAAATGGTAGCTAGTATGATAAAAATGTTGAATAATCTAGATTAAGAGAAGGTCGACTCATATCTCAAGGAGGAGATGGAAATGACAACCTTGAAAGGTCTCTGTTGGATTCCTTTCATGTTTAATTTCTTAACTCTGTTGCCATTTATGGAATAAATTCCTCTTCTAAATGTACTGTGGCGTTTCTGACTATCTGGGAGGA
This sequence comes from Schistocerca americana, assembly GCF_021461395.2. Taxonomy (NCBI): domain Eukaryota; kingdom Metazoa; phylum Arthropoda; class Insecta; order Orthoptera; family Acrididae; genus Schistocerca; species Schistocerca americana. The sequence continues at coordinate 124,443,604 of NC_060123.1, read as the reverse complement.
GACTGAGCAGTGGAACGTGTTACTTTTACACATAAACAAGAACGATCTGTCACACTACTACACTTTAAAGCACAGTTTATATGTAATTCTTATATGTAATTCATGTCACACAGTTTCATACGGAACCTACATCCGCTTTCTTTTATATACTGTATATGATAAGATACTGTCATCCCCCTTCCCTTTTGTGTGAGAGGATGAATGAGCATATGTATTTTTAGTTGCATGCTTGAGGGTAGCAGACAAGGCTGTCTGCTAGAGAACAGTAGGACCAACGTCGGAACAGGTAGCTACGCTTGCTAAAAGCAAAGAGGTTTCTATCCTTAGTATGGTCCTGTCCGTCCGTTGTCATGTTGGTATAGGAAGCTGCCCCTCTGGCCACTTCCGTTGGTCTTTGTGAGCCACCCTCAGGAAGCACGCTCGGCTGTAGGGCACTTGCAGTGTGGCCGTGGCGAGCGTCTGAAGTGGTAAGATCTCCGGCTAAGCGCGTGTCTGTTAAGCCCGTAGGACAATGGATTTCTTAAGTTCAGCCTAACTGAAAATTTAATCACCTTTATTTCGGGTTTAGGTCTATATCCGATGTTATCTTAAATTGCAGCGCAGTATTATTCTCGTGTGAAGTTCAGATTAGTTTCCGGTAGTTGCTTTGTTACTACTTTGTGAGTAAAGTGGAACTACGTGTTGATCAGTAACTCTAACTAAGATCAATCTTAAATGCGAATGCTTGTGTGATTATAACGTCTCGTCTTGACTATATTTTCAATATAGCAACTTTTCTTTATGTTCAGCCCACGTGGGGTGTACTTTGCGAGACCACCACCACGTGCTTATATAACTGTTTGACCCATCAGGTTAATAGTAAGACGTTAGTAACCAGTTCAAGGTTTTGCTTTTGTCAATTGCTTTTCGATCTAATGTATTTTAATTATCAAAATTATTGTGGAGTTGTACGCTTTGTGTAAACCAAGTTGACCACGTGGAGCATGTGGTGTAATCATCAAAGTAGCCCTCAGCTATTCTTTTTGCGAAGACTTCACAAAGAGTTAATATGAATTTAGTATACCAGTGTGTGGTAATTACATGACGGACAGGATTGTGGTATGAACGTAATTTCTTTGGGTAAAAACTGAATCTGTTGGTTGTGGTTAATTTCTTCTTGCTTATGTTTCAATGTTCTTCGTGAGTTATTTTATGAATGCAGTGTCGTATGCAGTCTGCCAATCTTGGCTCCATATTTTATGTGTTCCGTAAGATTACAATCTCACATTTTTCAATTGTAAATAAGGCACCAGCTCAGTTATAACTCACGTATAATATGCTGAAATTTCAATGAACAATCTTAAAATAAATTTCCAAATATAAACTGATTTCTTTCTTTTTATTTAAATTCTCTTTTTATATATATATATTACCAGTTTTGTATGACTATTAAAAGATTATCATTAATGTTAGTCTGCTTGGTAAACCTAGACTAAATATCTGATGAAACAGTTGCCCAGTAATCCACGGTTAACGTCCCCAGACAGATCACGGCTTTTAACCCACTTTCATTGTCAATTAGCACCGATATCAGCATACCAAATTAAAGTTACAACATTACACAGCAGCTAAGAAAATTAAAGTTACAACATTACAACCTCTCGCAAATCAGCAGCATTGGATCCTGACCTGCTGTTTCATACTGCGGCGACTCCATCTAGCTTAGCACAAGCCATCTGATTCATAGCTCTGGCGGACAGCACATACGCGGATGGCGCTTGTTCCCGTGTCTGATGCACGCTTCCCGTAGTACCAGGTGGTTATGCACTGAAGAGCCAAAGAAACTGGTACACCTGCCTAATATTGCGCAGGGCCCACGCGAGCACGTAGAAGTGCCGCAGCATGACGTGGCATGGACTCGACTAACGTCTGAAGTAGTGCTGGAGGGTACTGAATCCTGCAGGCCTGTCCACAAATCCGTAGGAGTCCAAGGCGGTGGAGATATCTTCAGAACAACACGTTGCAAGATATCTCAGAAATGCTCAACAATGTTCATGTCTCGGGAGTTTGGTGGCCAGCGGAAGTGTTTAAATTCAGAAGAGTGTTCCTGGAGCCACTCTGTAGCAATTCTGGTCGTGAGGTTGTCGCATTGTCCTGTAGGAGTGCACAATGGACATGAATGGATGCAGGTGATCAGACAGGATGCTTACGTACGTGTCACCTGTCCGAGTCGTTTCTAGACGTATCAGGGGTCGCCATATCACCCCAACTGCACACGCACCACACCACTGCAGAGCCTCCACCAGCTAGAATAGTACCCTGCTGACATGCAGCGTCAGTGGATTCATGGGGTTGTCTCCATACCCGTACGCTTTCATCCGCTCGATACAATTTGAAACGAGAGTCATTCGACCAGGCAACATGTTTCCAGTTATGAACAGTCCATTGTCCGTGTTGGCGCGCCCAGGCGAGACGTAAAGCCTTGTGTCAAGCAGTCACCTAGGGTACACGAGTGGGCCTTCGGCTCAGAAAGCCCATATCGATGATGTTTCGTTGAATGGCTCGCACGGCGACACTTGCTGATGACCTAGCATTGAAGTCTGCAGCGATTTTCGGGAGGGTTGCAATTCTGTCAGGTTGAACGATTCTCTTCAGTTGTCGTTGGTCCCGTTCTTGCAGGAACTTTCTCCTACCGCAGCGATGTCGGAGATCTGATGTTTTACCGGATTCCTAATACTCACAGAACACTCGTGAAATGGTCGTACGGGAGAATGCTCACTTCTTCGCTACCTCGGAGATCCTGTGTTCCATCGCTCGTGTGCCGACTATAACACTGCATTCAAACTCACTTAAATCTTTATACCTGCCGTTGTAGCAGCAGTAACTAATCTAACAAATGCACCAGACGCTTGTTGCCATATATAGGAGTTGCCGACCACATCGCCTTATTCTGCCTGTTTACATATCAGTGTTTCTTTGGCGCTTCAGTGTAATTAAAGAGGAGCTGGTAACGGAAGTCCAATGTTGGCTGTAATTATCGTGTGACAGCGAAACTTGGTAGATATGCTGAAGCTTTAATGCGGAACCGGTTTACGCTGGGAAAAGTTAGTTTTGATTTTGGCTCCCACGTCCAAATCTGGCGCTGTACGATGTTTGTATGATGGTGTGATATCCACATTGCCATTTGACAAACAGTAACGTGAGTGAACAGTATTTCTATCGAGTGATCATGCGCTGTTAGTGCAAATATTTTTTGTGATCGGCAGCAATTACAGTGTTGCACTGAGAAAGTGTTGCCTACTGAAAGGTCTGAGTAGAGACCCGTGTCATCAGGTGGGTTAAAGAAGATGATGACGAAATTCGAAAACAAGAGTGAGTTTGGTTTGGCACCTGTGATAGGAAGGCGTCCTATCCCGGTGGAAGTTCAAATGGTTCCAATGGCTCACAGCACTATGGGACTTAACATCTGAGGTCATCAGTCCCCTAGACTTAGAACTACTTAAACCTAACTAACCTAAGGACATCACACAACACCCAGTCATCACGCACATCAAAGCCCGAGGCAGGATTCGAACCCGTGGAAGTTATTGACGAGGTTTCTGTTGCTGTAATTGACAGTGCAGCATGTGCCCCAGGTAACGCTAGTGTTCATGCAGTGTCACGAGAATTATTCATCCCATGATATGGAAAATTTCGTGCTCTATTTTACATCGGTACCCATACAAGATCCAGACAGTGCACCAACAAAGTTCTGAGTTTGCTCATTGGTTTCTGGCACGGGTCGAAGTTGATGACATGTGGCCGGGCAACATTCTATGGCGTGAGGAGGCTCATTTTACACCACAGGATGCAGTGAATACACAGAACTGCTGAATTAGGGGTACTGTTAAACGGCTTGTCGTCCATTAAGAGCCACTGCACTCGCCGTATGTGATGATACGGTGTGGATTCAGAAGCACCTTTATTCTCGGTACGTTCTTCTTTAAAGAAAATAAAAAATAAACCCAGAGGACCTGTCAGGCGTACCGTGACGTCTGCTCGTTATCGAGACCACCTCGTAAGGCATGGGATTCTTGCTTTGAAAGAGCGCAACTGCGTGGAAGCCACTGTTTTCATTCAAGGTGGGGCAACACTTCATGTCGCTCGCCCAGTGGAAGAACTGTGTAATTCAACCTTCCACGAACGTTTTACCTCCAGAGGTTGTTCAGATGCAAGGTCTGCAAGATCGCCTGAACTGAGTTTTGGCTTTGTGGATACGTAAAAGGACCCGTTTACCAGGGACACGTTCGGTCTCTGCCAGATCTGAAGGCCAGTATACAGGAACACATTGTTCAGACTACACTGGAGCTGCTGTGGGCAACCGTTGACAACATCGTTTTATAGACACAGCACCTCATCGACGTCGCCACTGCTCATATTGAACAAATCGTGTAAGCAGCAGTCAATAATAAAATCAACATTATGTCTTTCCCATTTGTTTGATTTTTTCTGGCCACGCCCCGTTACTAATCCGTTATAGACGGAAACATTTCTATACGTCTTTCGGGCACTAACTGCGCCACATCTTCACCTGAGTTTGGAATTAACTTTTTCCAGCACTAATAGGTTCTGCATTAATGTATTAGCGCGTTTACCAAATTTCGCTGCCAGACGATAGCTACAGCGCACACCGAGCCTCTGTGAGTAGCTGCACTTTAACTATGACCACCCAGTTATTTACAGTGTGTGACAGTCTTGGACTGTAGATAGTGCTGTGAGCCGCCTCGTTCAGCATCGCTCCGCTAGATAGTTGCACTCTTCCGCAGGTGGTAGCAAGTTTTCTCGTCGTGAAATGCCATGTACACATAGGCTAGCAGCCGTTACTGTCGTAAAAAGTCGTTTACAACAGTCTTAACGCTTATGATTCGTCTGGTCACTTCGTATAAATGGTTCAGATTCTCAAAATGTTGGGTAGATAGTATGCTACAAGGCTGACACGTTTTGAGGTGAACTGGTGTGGCTGGCTATGAACACACCGGTTATTGCTTATTAAAATGCTGTCATCTAGCCTATATATTAATTTTTCGTGGAGATATTAGAATCATAGTACCAAACATCCGCTAGTGCATGTTATTCCAGAAGCCAAGTGTGTATCTTCCGATCTCTGAATTTCCCAGCAAAATGTAGTTGTGAACCGTTGTACAACTGATGCCCTTTTATGTGTATGACATTTTTGAATTTCCCATAATTTTTCCTATGTGTGCTAAAACGTAAGTCTGATTCTTGCATTTTCACATTTACTGTCAGTTTAACTTGCTTCATGTTTGTTGTGACTGCAGTGCCGCGACAAATAACGTTCCAGTGGTCGAAATCGAAACTACTGCCATACATTTCAGTCGAGAGCACAATGCCGCAAGTTCAACATGCTGAGGAACGCTCGGGAATGATGCGACTTGAGCATACGGTATGTGGGCCCCAACGTGGTATACGCGATCGCAACGCACTCCAGCGGCAGTTGAGGGATGTTTCTAGTTCGTAAATCACACTGTTTATTCAACGGGTGCACATAAAATCCCCACGTTAGCTCTATTAAAACGCACATTTCCTCCATCGTCCACGAAAAGGAAAGTACCATGTCCAATCAATAAGGACAGAGACATATAAAAGTTCCATTACAAACAGTGCGGTACAAATTTGGAATACTTCTCCGCAAAAGATAAACATTATTTCATCATTCCCACATTTTAGTAAAACCCCAAGGTCAGTCTTACTCACTGGACTCGCATTCGGGAGGACGACGGTTCAATCCCGCGTCCGGCCATCCTGATTTAGGTTTTCCGTGCTTTCCCTAAATCGCTCCAGGCAAATGCTGAGATGGTTCCTTTGAAAGGCCACAGCCGGCTTCCTTCCCTAATCCGATGAGACGGATGACTTCGCTATCTGGTCTCCTCCCGCAAACAATCCAATCCAATCAGTCTTACTTAATCACTGTTCCTAACCAGTAGCTGAATCTTTGCAACATGTGAATTACGAAGCGTAAAAGAAAGAGGAGCAAAATATCTTTATACAAGCGCAAGCTGTCCTGCAGATTAAGCCAATCGAACAAAGACACTCCTCAAAAAAAGGTGAACTTATATTTACATAACATCAAATATTACAGTACATACTTATATTAAACTAATAATAAAGTATCAGAACCTAATAAAATCGCGAATGTTAGGAAATAAAATTTAGTTGTGTCAAGGCGCGAACCTTCGCCCCAAATACTTCAGCATTACAAAGACAGTGATGCTATTCATTACACTAACCCAACAACACAGAAAACGACACTAATCAAAGTATGTTACCCATTTCAAAGAACCTTAGCGTAGATATGTTACTAATTGAAATTTAATTATAACAAATTGTACCAAGAACAATGCGTATTAGTGGATCTTCCGTGTGTCGCTGCTTTCAAATAGCCTACTCTCATAATATGCAAGTTACAATAATTCTTTTGCCATGAATATGATGTTTTTCGTTACTTTATTGCAACGAATCACACAGTTAACAACGGGTTTTCCAGTGATTCTGAATTTGCGGTGCTCAGAAACGGCATGTATACATATAAGCTTGAAATGAATGCCAATATGGCGCCTCACAACTCTGCACTGAAGGGAGACGACGTGCGTGTGACGTAGGTGGCGTTGTGCCGTCTCATTGGTCAAGGCGCAGACGACGCTCAGAATATCTGACGTGCCAGATATCGCTCTGCACGTTCGGAAAGACTCCCGAACGTGCTATTCCACGCTATGACGTCAGAAACCCGGCACGCTCAACGCTCAACGTTCGGATGCACGGTCCGTGTGCCGACGGCTTTAGGCAAAGACACGGCACCTTCTGGTACGGCGCAAACGGAATACATCGGAGAGTCTGGCCCCCGGCTGCAGCCGGCAGCCCGTCTCCCCATACACCGATCGGGAATCAAGCAACATAAACGCGGGCAGGACTGTCACTTTAAAACCTTACACTCCACTCGGCGTCAACATTCTCTCCTGCCGACCGCGGACGATCTGCAAACCGCTGAAGAAGACCGCAGGAGGCGCGACCAACGAGCGAGGGACCTTGCCGTCAGGGACGGACTGAAAACAGCTGAAATGGATAACAACGACCCCTCAGATGAGGACAGCAAGAGCGGCCCGCTCCCAGCGTCGGAAGCCGAGTCACCTGATGTTGAAGGCGATGGATGACCATTCCAAACTGTTCGCCACAAACGAACGAGAAAAAGCGAAAAAAATCGCAAGATCTTCAACACTCCCACAAGCGCCAACGTCTGCTTCCTACATCAAACCATTACGACCTGCTTCCAGTAGAGGGTGAGCAGATCGAAGTGACGACGCAACCAGTTGCAGAGGAAACTGCCGCGACCGCCCGCTCTGACCAGCTACAACCGCCGAAAGTGCCAGCAACAAAGATACCACCAATCGAGATTCAGTACACAAGCAAATATCTTTCTTTGAATGCGGAGGTAAAGAAACAGGTCTCCGGTCCAATAGAGGCCATATAAATGGGGGAAACGATTAAATACCATTCTGAGACTATGGAGGATCAACGAAAAGCGCCCTGCTTCTTTCAGCAGACGAAAATCCCGTTTTTCAGTCACCAGCTGGCCACGGAAAAATCTCTGAAAGTGGTGATCAAATATCTACCAGCAAAGATTACAGCCAAAGAATTGGAAAAGGAAGGACACGCCAGAATCTTCACCCAAGCCTCTGACCACCAATTCAAGTTTAGAGATGAGAAAACTTCTCAGCTCGTGGCTCAGCCCGTTTATTGCTTCTCCCTGCCTGCAGGACCAATAAGTGACTCGATCTCTGACCTTCGCCATATAATGGATATGCGAATCAAGATAGAAACATACCGAGCTCGGGATGGCTCTCCACAATGAAAGTAATGCCTCAATTCTTTTTTCACATGGTTAATTATTGTGACCTACCTGCCAGATGTGTTGAGTGTGGGGACAGCCATCAATCTCAGTCCTGTACCAAGCCACACACTCAAAAGCCAAAGTGTGCAAACGGCGTTGTCGATCATCCAGCTGCAAACAGAGGCTGTCGTATGTTCCAACAAGCCCTTCACTGGTAAATGGCTCAGGGGCAGGGTATCCAGGCAAAGGAGCAGCAAGCCACCAGCACTCCAACAACACCAACAATTTTGGACACAAAGACATTTCCTTCATTGCCACAACGCCAGCCTCCAGCTTGAATATCATCTGTCTCCACTCGAATACCACGGCGCCGCCGACCAGCTGCAACACAGACGAAAGTCCAAATCCCACGGATAGCTCCAACCTCTCAGGACTTTTTATCAGTATCAAAGACTTTATTGCTTCCTTGCACCAATGTGACATCTTCACCACTATCAAGTACACTCTACAAAAATGGAAGGATGCACCAAACGCCGTCACGAAACTGTTGGTCCTCTTTGAGGGTGTCATGTCTGTTTGCTCCAGTCATGGCTCGTGAAGTCGTCCAGACCAGAGACCTCTCGCTATGCCTTTTTAGTGTTCATGGAATTTTTCGTAAGAAATTGGAACTGGAAGCATTTATCCACCGGCATCTGATCGACATTCTATTGGTAACTGAAACACATCTCCGTCAAGCTCAGACATTTAAACTAAAAAAACAAGGCGGGCTACAAGACGGACCGGACAAACAGCCATCGGGGCAGGGCAGCCATTTTTTTCAAAAACTCGATCACATTTGTGTACACTGCTCTCCCCCCCCCCCCCCCCCCCACCAGTTTCCACATCCTATCGGATTCTTACCTTCGTCGCTGCTCATCTGAGTCCTCAGAGGCCCTTCGAGCAGAACAATTTCCAGCTCATTTTTGACCGATTCCTCAAGGTGTTGTTAGGTGGCAACTTGAATGCCATACATTTCGCATGGCACTTTCGGCATACCAGTCCACGTCTTTAGATCATGGAGGACCAGCTGGAGGCCATAACCTTTGGCCCAGAAGGCTCGACGCAACACAACACACAGGCCAGATGTCCTGGACATCGTAATGCTCAAGAACCTATAACTAGATCTACAGTTACGTGCGGTCAACGACCTTACACCTGACCACCATCCCGTGCTGAGGCCCTGGACTGCTTGCCAGCTCCACTGTCTGCCGCTGCAAATTGCGACCAATTTGTACCATGGCTCATTAATAACGCGTGTCCCTCCGATGACGTGTCAGCTATTGATCACTGCAATTTGACAGGGAAGATCAAGCGTTCCTTCCACTGGGCTTTTATTACCATGGTAAACCAGGTCTCTCACCAAAATACGTTCTTTCCACTGCTGCAAGAATTGAAATACCTCACGAACAGGGTGCGATGGCGCTGGCAACGGTATGGGAATCCAGATGACCACAGGGAGTTGAAGAGGCTCTCCAGAGAACTCTACCACCGAGTTGTAGAGAAAATGTGGGAATACCTCCTTTGCCCTCCAGAAGCAGGACAACTGGAGTCTGGTCAGGCACCTTCGCCATTCACTGCCACCTAAGTGGCCTGCAAGGACTGGCATATGACCCACTGGCCAAGGCCGAAATTTTCGTCGAAGCATACGAGTCTCGAAACACCAATAATGACTTCATGGACAATGACAACACATAGAGAACACGTCGCAGAGCTCAGAATATATGAGTCTTCTTGGCACCTTGAGCCATCTCTGACCACACCAGTTGACATGAAGATTTTAATCCGCCACCTGGGAACCCACTCCGCCTCTGGACCAAACGGCGTTACAAACGAAATCTGAAACATATTCCACGCAAGCCCTTAGTGTTGCTCACAAGTATTTATAATAGTTGTATTAGGCTGGGTTATTTTCCGGGAGAGTGAAAGGTCACATGAGTGGCCCCAGTCCCAAAACCTGACAAATACCTTAGTCTACCGACTAACTACCATCCTATCAGCCTACTTTCCATCTTATAGAAGTTGCTGGAACGCTTCATTTTGCGGCACATGAGACCATTTATCCATTAGGCCAGATCAGGTTGCATTCTAGCCTTTGCTTTCAGCTGAACTTCAACAACTGCGAGTCACAGAGTACAGCACCTATAATATGAATGTTTCCAATTATACAGCAGCCATATTTTAGACATAGAAAAACACCTAACTATGTGCAAACTGATAAACTCTTGATCAAACTGCAAGATCTGCAAACCTTGCCTGACTATTGTCTATGTATAATTGGCAGTTTTCTCCAGCACTGGCAGATAATGGTTCACATCAGTGAGCAATGCTGTAGCGTTAGACACCTACAGCAAGGTCTTCCACAGGGCTCAGTCCAATCCCCAACGTCTTTCATCGTTTAAGGCAACGACTTAGCCATCCTGCCCCAGATCATCCTGGCTCAATTTGCAGAAGACACAGCCTGTCTCATCGGTAACTGGCAGACTACTGCAGCAGTGGGGAGACTGCGATGTCAACTCACACTGACGGAGCAGTGGGCATCAGATAATCACTTTCTTCTTAGCGCCGACAAAGCTAAGGCTACCATCTTCACTCACAAACGCCCTGACTTGCGAGACAGGCTTACTCTTCACTATAAAGAACTTGGATGGATGATCCAAGTAAAACATCTAGGGGTGGCCCTGGATAGCAAACTCCTTTCCAAACGTAATATACACAAGAGATTTCAGCTATTCGACCTCCTACACCAGTTGCGCCCATTGTTGAGCAGTTGCCAGATAAATGTTCGAACGAGGCTTCGGTTATATCGAGCGACAGTTTTATGTGCACTTCTCTATAGCTGCTCTATGTGGGGAACTACCAACCTGTCCAATCTTCAGCCACTACAAGGCGCTCAAAACGGGTGCCTCTGTCTCATCTTAGGAGCTCCAAGATGGGCCCGGATTGCCGACCTGCACGTCGAACTGAACACCGCAAGCATATCTGATCACATCACATCAGCAATGCAGAAAATCCTCCATAGGATGAAATCAGGCCCACTAAGCGACACTGCAATGGTGGCAGCGAGTGCAGGTCCCTCGTACAATCATCGAGGCCCCCATATAACTGGATCCAACGAGAACCAAAACCTTTAGCAAGGCCACAGGCTACGAGCCCTTGCCCCCTGCTTACCTCTGAATAAAGCTTGAATAAATCTCTTTACCCAGACATCCCAGAAGTTCATCCTTAATGCAGGTAGTGCAGGTAATGCAGGCTCACCTCACACAGACACAGACACAGACGCACACACACACACACACACACACACACACACACACACACACACACACACACACACACAGAAAAAAGTCCCTGCATTTCGGTCATGTGGCTGAGTTAACAACATGTGAGCTGCTGTTGGAGCTCGGCAGACTAGTAACTGACGAGGTGGCTGGTCCTGACACGTTGGTGCTGCATGGAGGGGCATCCTACCTGGACATTCAGACTACAGAAGGGAGCTTTTTCCCACATTTAGTTTAAAATAAAGACAGAAAGTTCCTATCCTATTCCTACCATAAACGTTTAAGCAACACTCAGTTTTAAAGTGAGGACAAGTCAGTTCTTGGGTTCCAAACCTACTGTGAAGTCATAGGGCTCAGAGAAAAGGCTTGCAGGCTGCAGGGTTTTAAACTTAAAAGAGAATGGTCCAATCTGATTATGTCAAAACCTACCCTGAAATTCTTCACGCAGGAAAGAATATTCCGAACGAGGTGCACTAACTAAATTTTAGTTGCAAAGGCGCTTATAACAGAAGGATGTGCAGCCCTTCCTACCTACCGCTCGGATCGGCCAATACGGACGCAGACGAGACAAGGAAAGTTGGCGACGCGCAGAGCGAGATCCGAAGTGCACACACTCGAATTTTAAGCATTTAAGTCGTATTTAAAATGTCTCAAATCATTAATTTTTTGAATAAGTTGCAGATCATATTACAGGCTAACTGTTGCAGATATAATTGTTACACACATGACTAACAGAGGAAACAGAATCAAAGCAGTGTGCGGTGTTTCATTACAGGCCACTTCTGCTAATAGTGACTTTAATTTGTTGACATGAAATATTTTATAACAATACCTGTAGCACAATTCTTATAATAATTTTTTAATATTACATATATACTACATGAGGGCCGTTAAAAAAAAAAACAAGCCGGAGGCATAATTACAGAAACCAGTACCTGTATGTTAGAAGTATTGACCTTGGCTGTTGAGACACTTGTTCCACTGTGACACAAGGTGGTGAATGCTGTCTCATAAAATTCCGGGGCTGAGTTCCGCACGTACAGCTGGACGTCGTCGTCCGAGGTGAATCGTTTGTCCCTCAGAGCCTATTTAAGGGGACCAAAAATGGTGTAATCACAGGGAGAGAGATCCGTGTATGGAGGGTGGCCAAGAACCTCCCATTTGAATTTCTGCCGGTGTGCCGCGACTGTGTTGGCTTTGTCGTTTTGATGTGATCGCTTGGCGAAGGGTGGTCAAGGTTTGTGAGCAGCGCTGGGCATTCATTGTTGTCCCGTGCTGCAGAAAGTGAATAAAAAGAGGGCCATCTTGGTCAAGGAAGAACGTCAGCATAACCTTTCTTGCACTTGTGTGGTTGGCCTTGGCTTCTTTTGGTGTTGGTGACCCTGGATGCTTCAAATGGAGACATTGTCGTTTCGATTCTGTTTATAAGTTATGACACCATGACTCATCTCCAGCCACCACTCATGCCAGGAATGCATTCCCTCCCCTAGCATAGCGCTGCAGATGAGCAAGACAGTGGGCAATTCGAGAAGCTTCCTGGTGTGGTTGAAGACTGTGGGGCATCCATTGGCGCACACTTTGGATGTGTGCAGTCTTTCCTTCATGATGGTGTGAACACTTCCGACGCTCAATCCGACCACGGCTGCTATGGCTTTCACTGTCACTTGGCAGTCCTGGGTAATGAGTGCATCCACCATCTGGACAATGTCATCGGCAATGCAGTGTGGTCCTCCAGATTGTGCATCATCGGCTAACGTCTCCCGTCCTTCCCTGGAGCGCTTTTACCACGCCTTGACCCTTGGAAGGGGCATGCAGTGTTCGCCGTACGCTTGTGACATTCGTCGATGGATGTCCATTCCTTCTACTCCTTCCACTGTCAGAAAACGAACATAATCTCTTTGCTCTTGTGTTGACGTCTCCATGTCACTGTTCGCAATGCGACTGGCAGCGTTGGACGATTGATGCATGCTGCTGTTAACTCTGTACAGTCATGTGACGGACTGTGAACTTCCACGCTCTGGTTGGAACCACATCTCGTTACATACGCTACGATATTACCCTCCTGTCACCGGTTTGCACATTCTAGACTCCGGCTCGTTTCTTTCTGAACACCCATTGTATAATTATTTATTCCTTATAGTCGTCACGAAAATTCGAAATGTCTATTGGATGACGGAAACAAACATTTCCCGTACACAAGGCACGCTTGATAAAAAAAAGACAGAATTATGATGAAAAAAGAGATGGTTGTGGCTGTCGTTCTGCATACAGTGCTGCTTATCAGGCATACTTGATAAAATAATGAAATGTGATTTGCATGCAGTTCTTGGACGGAATCTTACTGACAGGCTTCATAAACGCCATTTTAAGACGTAACAAGAAGCTACGAATTTGTCTATAGCTCTATCTATTAATAACATCTCCGCTGTACATTTACATGATGTGAACTTCGGAACTTTGCGACTTCCTTTTTCGTATATTTCTCTGACTCTGTTTAACCAGGTCAAGGAAGCTTGGAACTCAGAAATGTTCATTTCACTTGCAATTCAGAAGGCCTAGCCGTATAGATTTCCCTCAGTAACAGTGTACTGACAGTAACGAGCAGATCTAAATATTTCTAATAGTTCTTTTCACACTTTTGCGAGTTTCACTTTGACGAATGTTTCGTAATGCGTTTAAACCTTTCTTCCGTTTACACCAGTCAAGTTCTGATTTTACGAAATGAAACCGGCTTTTCACACAGCTTTCTTTTAAGCGTTTTCTCCCTCCTTCGTTTAGAAAAAACTTCACAGCCTTTTCTTTGTCATCGAAAGCTATTGCTCTCCACGTTTTCGTTCAGCTAGTAAGGTACTGTATTTTTGCTCTGGGCTATTTAATTAGAACAACAATCATCGTTTGAACCAATTTATGAAATCGTCAGAGTTATTTCCTCTTTCTTCTAACGTTTCCACAGTTTTTAACTAAATATTGACATCGTTCGAATGAGCGTCCAAGAAATTAACTACTGGTAATAAATAAAAGGTATGCAGGTCTTCAGGAGAAGTAGGTGATTTCGAGTGCATACTAGATTCTTCATATCTCATTTTCGCAAAATAGAAAACATTATCAGGTTACCTTCCATTAGGAAAGTGGGTGCTCTCAGCGACTGTTATGTGAGTTATAAATTAGAGAACGCAGCAATCAGTTGTTCTTTTTTGTAGGTTTTATTACGCAAATCCATATTTCGGCTAGTGCCTAGCCATTTATCAATGTAACATTTTCTAATCTCGATGCATGTCAGTTCCCTGTTGTTCGGGCCTCAGTTACAGTTCTTTGATTACTCAAAGATAATGGCGAGGCACTAGCCAAAAATCTGGATTTGCGTAATAAAACCTACAAAAAAAAGAACGACTGATTGCAGCACTCTATAATTTATAAAAAGAAAACATTAACTGGATACCACAGTACTGCGAAATTCGGGAACCTGCACAAAGACAGATGGTTTTAGCAAACATATGCTACGAAAACACAAAGAAAAGTAATTCAGTTTTACCTCCATTACTAACACTTAGTGATACCGCGAAGGCAACTGCTAGTTAATATGAATATTAAATGAGTTACAAATTCGAGCTAAAAGTGGCTGCGAACCACTGTTTCGTTGAAACTACCAACGTAACTGGAATTCGCTTTACAAGTTACGATCATGTTGAGCGATGTTATCTGTTTACCGAAGTGCAGTCAATCGAGGGTATGTGCCAGCCACGTCGTGCCACGCACTGTCTGCTACAGCTCCGGCAAGGAATTACATCTCTCCAGTCGCCTGGTGAGCCACGAATTTGCCAATTTTCAAAACCATTTTGTACAAAATACTTGCTGTGCCCCTTAGCAGCTAAAATTTTGACGCTTCATTTCTTTTGTTGTATTCTTCCTGTGTGAAATTTTTCCGGGTATGTTCCAACATGCCAGACTGGATCATTCCCTTTTTAGAGAAATTTTTGAAATTCTCTCCAATTTTAAACTTTGCACAAGAGACCTGGTGACCATGCACGATGTGCCGGTATGCTCAGGCCCATCATCTTGGATTCTGGTACCAGGATTGTGAAAACCTGACAACCATGCAGTGAGCACTAGTATCTACAGGTCATCCTATTTGGATTCTATACTCATCACGAGACGTTTTTGGATTCCACACCAACAAACTAACAGCCCATTTTGGAGTCTCTCGCCAATTTACACTGGGCTCTTAGTTGTAACATCAGAGCAATGGACGATAACCATCTAGCACATTTAGCTTATTTTGAATTTCCCTCCAATTTTTGAATTATCGGACATTCTCTTCATAGGACAATTGCAGAGCGGTGGGGGAACCAAAACCGGTAACACTGCAGCGTAAAGCATTGATGAGGTCATCGGAAATCTGGCAAGACTGCAGAATGTGCCATTACCGGTATAGCTATACTATTTATTCAGAGTTCTCATCTCATGTGAACGAAGATCTTGCGAAGTTAGTGGCTAATTCGTATAAATTTTTATGTCTAAATATGTCTGGCGAACTTCTCATGGTGATTCAATATTTGTAGAATTTCTCGGTTATTGGATTTTGTTACTAATTTAAAGATTTGTACAGAAAAACACAATCACCGTTCCAGCACAAGCTGACATGGATACCACATTGACAACCTTAAAAATGTCACGAGATAGCATCTACAACAGACGCCTGATGGTACACGTCTGTACCTTACGAGAGCTCAGTAACAACCGGCATTTACATCTCACGCAGCTCTATTTTAAGAAAGGAGTCTCCACATAATAAGTTGTGAGTGGATACTCACTTGGACCGACATTATTTTTGACTTAAAAACAGGTTAGAAGCAACTTCATAGCGTAGAGTTTAAGAATTTGTCCCTTGCTGAATGCCGGTTTTGATGGTTTGGAAACACGTTTAAAACTACAAGATTCTAATGGACTGACAAGAAGAAAGAAATGTGGGGGACGATTAAAAATAAAAGTAGCTACTTTTCATCTCCATTACAAAAATAATTTACCGATCAATGTCATACATTTGCGTTTTGTTTGTGTCGTATATTTGTTACGATATTAAAAACTGAAGCGCCAAAGAAACTAATACAGGGTGTTACAAAAAGGTACGGCAAAACTTTCAGGAAATATTCCTCACACACAAATAAAGAAAAGATGTTATGTGGACATGTGTCCGGAAACGGTTAATTTCCATGTTAGAGCTCATTTTAGTTTCGTCAGTATGTACTGTACTTCCTCGATTCACCGCCAGTTGGCTCAATTGAAGGAAGGTAATGTTGACTTCGGTGCTTGTGAAGACATGCGACTCATTGCTCTACAGTACTAGCATCAAGCCCATCAGTACGTAGCATCAACAGGTTAGTGTTCATCACGAACGTGGTTTTGCAGTCAGTGCAATGCTTACAAATGCGGAGTTGGCAGATGCCCATTTGATGCATGGATTAGCACGGGGCAATAGCCGTGGCGCGGTACGTTTGTATCGAGACAGATTTCCAGAACGAAGGTGTCCAGACAGGAAGACGTTCGAAGCAATTGATCGGCATCTTAGGCAGCACGGAACATTCCAGCCTATGACTCGCGACTGGGGAAGACCTAGAACGACGAGGACACCTGCAATGGACGAGGCAATTCTTCGCGCAGTTGACGATAACCCTAATGTCAGCGTCAGAGAAGTTGCTGCTGTACAAGGTAACGTTGACCACGTCACTGTATGAAGAGAGCTACGGGAGAACCAGTTGTTTCCGTACCATGTACAGCGTGTGCAGGCACTATCAGCAGCTGATTGGCCTCCACAGGTACCCTTCTGCGAATGGTTCATCCAACAATGTGTCAATCCTCATTTCAGTGCAAATGTTCTCTTTACGGATGAGGCTTCATTCCAACGTGATCAAATTGCAAATTTTCACAATCAACATGTGTGGGCTGACGAGAATCCGCACGCAATTGTGCAATCACGTCATCAACACAGATTTTCTGTGAACGTTTGGGCAGGCATTGTTGGTGATGTCTTGATTGGGCCCCATGTTCTTCCACCTACGCTCAATGGAGCACGTTATCATGATTTCATACGGGATACTCTACCTGTGCTGCTAGAACATGTGCCTTTACAAGTACAACACAACATGTGGTTCATGCACGATGGAGCTCCTGCACATTTCAGTCGAAGTGTTCGTACGCTTCTCAACAACAGATTCGGTGACCGATGGATTGGTAGAGGCGGACCAATTCCATGGCCTCCGCGCTCTCCTGACCTCAACCCTCTTGACTTTCATTTATGGGGGCATTTGAAAGCTCTTGTCTACGCAACCCCGGTACCAAATGTAGAGACTCTTCGTGCTCGTATTGTGGACGGCTGTGATACAATACGCCATTCTCCAGGGCTGTATCAGCGCGTCAGGGATTCCATGCGACGGAGGGTGGATGCATGTATCCTCGCTAACGGAGGACATTTTGAACATTTCCTGTAACAAAGTGTTTGAAGTCACGCTGGTACGTTCTGTTGCTGTGTGTTTCCATTCCATGATTAATTTGATTTGAAGAGAAGTAATAAAACGAGCTCTAACATGGAAAGTAAGCGTTTCCGGACACATGTCCACATAACATATTTTCTTTCTTCGTGTGTGAGGAATGTTTCCTGAAAGTTTGGCCGTACCTTTTTGTAACAACCTGTATAGGCATGCGTATTCAAATACAGAGATATGCAAACAGGCAGAAATCGGCGCCTATAAGAGACAACAAGTGTCTGGCGCAGTTGTTAGATCTGTTACTGCTGCTACAATGGCAGCTTATCAAGATTTAAGTGAGTTTGAATGTGGTGTTATAGTCGGCGCACAAGCGATCGGACCCAGCATCTCCGAGGTAGCGATGAATTGGGAATTTTCCCGTACGACCATTTCACGAGTGTATCGCGAGTATCAGGAATCCGGTAAAATGTAAAATCTCCGACATCGATCTGGTCGGAAAAAAAGATCCTGCAAGAACGGGACCAACGACCACTGAAGAGAATCGTTCAACGTGAAAGAAGTGCAAGCCTTCCGCAACTTGCAGCAGATTTCAACGCTGGGCCATCAGCAAGTGTTAATTCAACAAAAAATCATCGATATGGGCTTTGGGAGCCGAAGGCTCACTCGTGTACCCTTCATGACTGCACGACACAACTTGGGCCCGTCAACACCTACACTGGATGTTGATGACTGGAAGCTTATTGCTGCTCTAGCGAGTCTCATTTCAAATTGTATCGCGCAGATGGACGTGTGCGGGTATGGGCACACTCTCATGAATCTATGGACGCTGCATGTCATGAGGTGACTGTTCATGCTGGTGGAGGCTCTGTAGTGGTGTGGGGCGTGTGCAGTTGGAGTGATATGGGACCCCTGATACGTCTAGATACGATTCTGGCAGGGGAGAAGTACGTAAGCATCCTGTCTGATCACCTGCATCCATTCATGCCCACTGTATATTCCTACGGACTTGTGTAATCCCTGCAGGAGATGCGACATCCCACACGTCCAGAATTGCTACAGAGAGGCTCCAGAAACACTCTTCTGAGCTTAAACACTTCCTCTGGTCACCAAACTCCTCAGACATGAACATTATTGAGCATATCTGGGATGCCTTGCAACGTGCTGTTCAGAAGAGGTTGGAAGAGTTCTCCATCCCCCTCGTACTCTTGAGGATTTATGGACAGCCCTTTAGGATTCATGGTGTCAGTTCCCTCCAGCACAACTGTAAACATTAGTCGAGTACATACTATGTCGTATTGCGGCAGGTGTATCAGTTCCTTTGGCTCTTCAGTGTAATATAGCGTTGCTGCATTAGTAATTTATGACTAATTAAAATTTAGCCTTCTACTTCCAAATTATTGCATACATCAAGGTAGTATGACATCCTGCGTCGTCTCTGCTAGAACAGGAATAATGCGAAATCTGCAGATACCCGCTATCACACGTCATTCACAAGTGAAATAAATCCGTACCCTATGAAGCATATAATGCAGACATGAACTATGTGTCCTGTTGTAACCTCCTCCTCACATACACTCTGGTCTGTCTGTTTCGCGTTGAACGACCCGATTCAATGTGCGTGCGTCAATCACAATACGCACACTACCATCCCGTTTTGTTGCAATGACCAAACCGTTATTGTATGGACACATATTTCTTTCAATCACTCCCCATTCGATCATCTTATCTATCTCCCGTTGCACTGCTTCCTTTTTGGACAGCGGTATAGCATACGGTCTCACGAAGAATGGTTGGTGCGGAATTACACGCAACTTGCATTTATATCCTTCCACAAGTCCCGGTTTGTCTGAGAACACACTCTTATTCCTCATTATTACTTCATACAGGCCTCGTCTTTGTTCGTGTGTTACGTTTGACAAACTGTCTACAATACTTTCCAATTCACTTTCTACACTATTGTCAATGCCGAGATTCCTCACGTTACAGTAGCTCAAATTAATACGTACGTCAATGGCATCCGGCCAGTTAACAATGTGTATGGGCTGGTATTGCATATGCACACCATCTCCTGCCTCGTCAAAACTAACTACTATTGTTTTATCTCGTGACGTACATGTCAAAGTTTTGCTTTCGCAATTAATCACTGCACGGTACTTTAATAGCCAATCTAACCCAATAATTACTTCCGTAGTTAAGTCTGGCACGACGACAAACTCTTTCTCAAATCGTGCCCCACATATCTCGAAGTTGACAAAAATCTGTTTTGTGACCGGTTTACTGGCCTTCCCAGTAGCACCGATAATTTTCACTCCTGTTACTGGCATAACTACGATACCAGGTCTGTTTTCAGTAACTCAAATATTTTCCCATATACAGCACTCAATTCTGCACTGGTGTCAATCAACACGTTTAGTTGTAGGTCGTGCATATTAACAGACACTACTATCTGTCTACACTTTTCCTCGACTGTTTCTTTATTTTCCCACAGTAGATCCTCGTCTATATCCAGGTCATTCCAGAAAAAACCATCCGGCTTTGATCCTAAATACTGCTTATCTGGCGGCTTTTTCAGCCTCTGTTCACATACAGTTTTAATTTCAACACGTTTGCCCTGAGGCTTAGTCTGTAGCTTCACCTCCAATACCGAAACCTTTTCCTGTAACTCGTCAACTAGTGAATGTTGCTTTGCGATCAATTCACTAATTATCACCTTCGTTGATTCCTCTTTGGTCAGACTGATCTCATCTGCCAATCTACCTGGAGGAATGTACCCAGTGGTATCTGCAATTACTTCCTATCGATCTGCACAACCCACACTGCTACCGTCCGACCGTATAACGTCAGCTCTAACCTCACACACGCTGTAATCTACGTGCTTTTCTACCAATCGTGTCCGGCTATCACTAAAATTTTCGTAATCTTTCTCCTTAATACTCTCGTAATGTTTAAACTGGAGTTTTGCGTCGGATGGGTCGGCTACTTCTACCACTATAACTTTCGGTAAGGTCTGCCGGTTAGGGCCAGAACTTTCCGTTACTACTTCAACATCCAACTCCTGCGGGACGAAACACGACGAATCTTGCTCGTGCTCCCCATTAACATCAACTGTTTCTGGTAAAGTATGCCGGTTAGGGCCAGAACTTTCTATCACTTCACAAACACTATCTTCCTGCGGGACGAGACGCGACAAATCCTGCCCGCGCTCCCCATAAACACTTCTCCCGTACAGGCCCCTATCATCTCTTAGTTCGTCGTATAAGCGACCGAATTGCCTTAACCAGACCTCATCCCTCTCTGCATCCCCTCGTTCGATGACGGACGTGTTATCCGACATCTGATCTTCTCTCAACAATTGCGAATCATTCTTAAACTCAATCTCTAGTTCCGCTGTGGGTGTTACAGCTGCCACTTTATAATCGATTTCCGGAACACTACTTAAATTGTTCTCACTGACAGTGAATGTATTTTCTACTGCCGTGTCTACAGCTGATCTACTACTTGCGGGCGCATTCCTTTCTCTTAACACTGGCTCACTCTCCCGCCGTTCATTATTCCATACGGAATTTTCATAACGACGACACCTGGGTTTTCTCTTGTTATTGGGCCGCCAAAATTTCTCCACGCCCGGTCGGCCCCTCACCGGCGCGGCTAATGGTTTCCCTGTCTCGTCCCAGCAGACACGCTCCCCGGATGCTGCTGAGGCGGCTTATCACACCCTCTGGTGTTATTACTATTCTGTGAAGCCCGTATCACGTTAGTATGATACTGGTTTCCGTCATTCCTGTTATTATTTGCATTGTACCAATTGTCATTACGGCCCGAACCACTATTGTTATTGCTGCCAAGATTGCGGTATGCAATATTCCCACAGTTATCGTTGTTGTGGTTGCTGTGGTACCCGTTGTTACCACGGCCTCTACCACTGTCGCGATTATTGCGTCAATTGTCCTCGTCCTCAACTCTTTCCAGGAAATCATTGATTGTCTTGTAATTGCTTTCTACGTATCGTCTTGTATCATCTGCAAGCTTCTTGTGGAGTTCCCAGACTATTTCGGATTCCGTGCGGCGATCACGCAAATATTCCAACTTGCGGATCCAGCCCTCACAAAACTCCTTCATCGAGCCACGCGAATTCGCATCGAAAGGCCTCGATACGACAAATTCGCGCCAGACACTTTGTTATATTTGCTCTGACCAGTATTCAGCCAGAAACAAATTTTTAAACTCGTCAAAAGTCAGGTTCGTAATGTTGAGGTTTAAGCCCCAACGCTTGGCACCACCAGCTAACACGTCAATAACCGCATAAATTTATCTCTCATTAGTCCATGATCTCGGTAAAGCTCTTTCACAATTATTAATGAAATCCGTCGCGTGTATACCGCATTTTTTCAAGGGGTCGAACCGCTCCTCTTTCGTCAACAATTCCGAACTATGTGCACAGATTGGCACATAGCTCTGTTTTTCGTCAGGTTTCTTTTCTATTTCCGACACTCTCGTAATTACTTAGCAAGTGGTTGTCGCAAGCGTTTACACTTCCCTCTTTTTCTCCTCACAGGTATTAGCCTGCTTCCTCACTTTAATATCTACTTCGGACACTAAAGCCTTTAACGTTTCCACCTTCTGTTGATCCTCTTTTTTCACTAATTGAATTTGTTCCGTCACCTTATTCTCGATGATCGGAGCAACTGCTTCTCCTACACTTTTCTCGATTCTGCTAATTTCGGTATTAAAACGAGTATTTATGCTCGCAATTTCCGCCTGAACGCCTATCATTTCCTGTTTAGGATTACCGATTTCGGTATTAATTACAACAATATCTTCTTTGACTTTATCAACTTTTGTGTTAACAACTCCACCATTGTTGTTAACAACATTAATAGCTTTGTTCTGATTGTTCTAGCTTCCTGTCAATTTTTTCAGACTGAGCTTCTTGCTTGGCAGACTGAGCTTTAATTTCTAACGATTGAGTTTCTACCTTGCTAGACTGATCCTTGATTTCGTTAATCAAAACATTCAATAAATCAGTTAAATTCCCGGAAACCAGCGGTTTTACTTACGTAGCGGGTGCCTCTTTAATTGTCCACCTGTATTCGTCATCAAGGGGTCCAGAATCGATTTTCACTTCCGATTCCGAAACATTTTCTAAAGTTTGGAATTCCATTTCTGCTCCTTGTTGCGTTTTGGCAGTCGCGTCTTTCATGCTAGCCGCCTGCCCCTGAACAATGGGTTCGGCGGTGCGCGTTTCCCACTGTTCGACCGATTGTTCCGTATCCACGTCTACCAAATTTTGGTAATTGTTGCCTTCACTCATTTTAATAATTTTCAATATAAATGCCAAATCCCAAATCTAATTAGGATTCCTCCCACTACTTATTCTCGCAGACGTAATGACCTGTTCGTAACCAGTACTTTGTTACGAGATTTGCACAATGCAAAATTCATATCCAGAACAACCTCAAATCCGAAGATTGTCCTGTGACCAGGTCGCCACGTGTATCCTCCCCCTCACTTATCGACCTTAATGACCGTGAAAAATTAAACTGCGTGCACCTAATAGAAATTTGGGAAAAGCAATCGTCACCGAAGAGGGAGGAAAGGGTTACATCTAAATGAAAGGAAAAATGCAAATGAAATTGGTGGAAATTAATTTTGAGAAAAGGGTAAAATGAATAAAGAAAGTAAATGTACAGTAGATACGTTAACAATTAATTGGCGTTAGTTAGATATTTGAGATTTGGGGAAAATTATGGTCGCCAGTCCTATGTACAACTACTATAATAACCGAAAATGAAAGATTAATGTGCATATAATTAGCACTATAAGCGTGGCAACTGAAGATTGACACGTGTTGTGTGAAAACTGAATGTTTGTCAGAAGTAATAAATTTCGCTACACTCTGACTTGATTTAGCAAAAGAATTAATAAAACCGGAAAATTGAAAGTTAATTTAGTGACTGAAATTAATAGTGAACTTTGTTTCTGAAGCACTACGAAATTCAATAAAATAAGGTTAGTCTTGGGCTACCTCAACAATCGTTTCAAAAGCTACTTGAATCTACGCAATTTAGAAATAAGAGATTTAACTTTGAATTTCAATTAAATGATTCTGAACAATTAACAATAGTAAAATTTAGCACCTACCAAGCTGAGTTGCAGTCACAGGTAAGCTAAAATGTGGTAACAAAACTCGCACTCTTAATTTCTGCTTGTGTAATCTAAACATTGTAGCCAGCTATGAATACTTCAACAGAACTTTGAAATTAAAGCAGTGAAATGGAATGATATTACTTTAATGCTGGCGTATGAATTTCAACAAACAACACTCGAGTTCATTCTAGAAAAGGAAGGGACCCTGCTTGGTAATGCAACTGGGACAATGAGCAACAAAGGTTCATGCTAAGTTGCTGTATTTTTGTGATGCAACAGTTTGAAAAGCTGAGGTCTGCCATATAGTTCTAAAACTTTACGTGCTTCCAGTCTTCCTTGTTGGTTGATTGAAGGTTTGCAGTCGTTGATCGAGCAGGTGGCGACAGTCACTCATTGTCGGCCGTCGCTGTTGCAGAAGCTGGATGTTGGCGCGCCTTCTTCTCGACACTGTCACCAGGCGAAACGGGCTCTTGATGTGTGCAGGTAATGCTTCCCGTCAGCGACAGCGTGTCAGAAACTATCATAGCAAGTCGAGCGGAATTACATGCTGCCAAACCCCGAAAGCGCGCCAACTCGCGGGAGCGTCACACAACACACCTGCTCCACCGCCCTACTCCAGCCAGACTCAGCTCTGCCCGCGCTCCACGCGGCAGAGTTAACACTAATATATATATATATATATATATATATATATATATATATATATAGTAAAACAATTACAATATATAAAGACACAGAAATGTCATATCTTCAGGTAACAAAATAAGGAAAAAAATTATAGTACAATAGATGGAAATAGGAGGATATGCCTCTGGCGTTACACTGTCTTCCAGTTAATGTTAGTATTATTTAAGGTGTGCACGAAAGTAAGAACTGGACGAGAATATAGGATTCATTTGTAGATATCTACACATATTAAACAATGAGGAAATCAGGATACAAATTAAGGTGCTTTCAGAACTACGTTATATATCATCGCAATATGCCCGAAATATTACGTCAATTCTTAAGGCATTCCAGTCTGAATGAATCAGTAGGTTACCGACTTTATACATATAACTGATCTATTAAGGGTGAGATACAGTAAAGATACGGAATTATATTACGGAATTATATCACAAGCTCAACGATATACAAATTACATATTTCCTTCTTTGCGTTCCCCGGGATTTTCTCTTGCCGTGTAAGCGTCATATATCAACAGAGTGCTTTCGATAGTTCTGAGAGAGCTAGCTGTCTTAGCAAAATACTTCGTTCGCCCTTGTCGCTGACATTGTAACTATGGACGTTGCCCTCGAATCGGAAACTTGAGCGCATGAGCTGCTCCCTGACGCGTCAGCATTAACCTCCGTTCCTTTAATTCCGTCCGCGCAGAGTCCGACGTTCAGCTCGGACAAAGTGCACTCTGAGATTGGCCACAATTGCTGACCCTGTTTAGGGCACCGACGACGTTACAAGCGGTGCCCGTACTGTGCCCTCGTGTTGGACTCGCTGCGTGCTTCCCTAGTAAGAGCCCGCCCACGAGCGGCCGCCGCTGTTGACAGGCCCACAGTGCTTGCCCAGGCCGAAGGCCGTCGCAAATGGTTAACTGCCTTAAAAACGTTTTTGTTGTGGAGGCATAGTAAAGGCAGCCGAAGGTAACAGCAGACTATAATTAGAAACAAACTCTGAAGTTCTGCTAAACACTGTTCAGGAGTAGTACGAAATAAAGTTTATAGAGAACGTGACATACCCACTTTTTCCTGTTGTTACATCCGTCTTAAGAGTGTCGGCATTTTAAGCTGGATTTGGCAATGTTAGTTGTAGAGGGTGGCCAGATGCTCTTCCTATCTTACCCCCTTCCCCCCTGAGACGGAGTTTGGTCACCCCATCTGTTTGCGTGTAGTGTTATTCATGTGAAAGTGAGTGAAAGTTTTCTAAATGTTTACGAATCGTGCAATTGAGGTCGGATTTTGGTACCAGCCCGGTATTCACCTACTGGGACATGGGAAACCGCCTAAAATCCACACCCAGGCTGCCCGACAAACCGGACCTCGTCGCTAATCCGCCGGGCGGATTCAATATGGGGCCGGCGCTCCTCCCTGAATCCAGGAAGCGGAGTGCTATTGCGCGCGGCTATCCAGGCCCGTTGCAAACCACACCTATCTCTGTAATGTTAAAAGGACTATGTAAAAGTGGCAGCCCTATAATCATAACTAATTATATAGCCATACGCAGAGGTTTCAGATGTAAGTAGCTCTTGGTGCACCTGGACGAGAAGTGTCAGCCGCACAAACCTATATAAACGCAGCTTGCTGGAAAGTTTTGCTTTCATGAAGAAAATTGGCAGTAGTAAAACTGGACTAGCCACGTCATTGTGATTTTGAGGAAAAGGAGACTTATCTTCTTGGTTTCCAGACAGCTATCATCCATCATTCAATTCTTCGAAAAATTATATAAATGGAGGAGAAATGGTTTCATTAGCCAGGAGATACTCCTGACGGTTTCTGTTTAAAAACAAAAGTTACTCGAAGCCCCTAAGAAATATGCCCCCGCTCCCTGCTGTTCTATTTTCTTAGTTTCCACTAACCTCGGAAAGCGGGTCTACCCCAATGTCCCCACACATAGAAATAGGGTTGCCCTGTCTTACGACTCAGCAATTATCTTGGCCCCGGAGCACGGTGGAGGAGATGACGCCGTACGTCGCTCTTTTACGACCGAGATCATAAAAGAGAAAATCCAATTTGATTCTTGGTCTTTCACGGCTCATTCCACCTTGCACGCATTACGTTCGTTCTGCGGACGTTAATTCATCGTTGAACGTTGAGCTAGAGCGATAAGCTTTTGTTAAATGAGAATTCAGCATATTACTGAACACCACCGACTGATCACAGCATCAGTAGGTAGAAGCGATCGTCGATATTAAACCGGGATGCAATTTTGTCAAGTAAAGCCATGTTAGGGGACTATAGCTGCTATGGGAAATAACACAGCCACTCATTGGTTTTAGGTTACTATATTCAAAAATACCGTTACCGGTTTCGAAACTATACAGTTCATCATCAGACGGTTTTCATGCTTTCGTCAAAACATATGATGCGTTAGTTTACCGGTGAGCTGTCCTAGGATAATAATTCACAGTCGCGAAAGTGCAGTAAAGATGGTTGCGGAACAGATTTGTCTTACAGTCCAACTTATGTGAAATTTCCGTCTGTAACATTTGTTTTCATAGTTTTCGTCCAACGAATCATATTCGTAATGTTGGTCGTGTTTTCACAATCTCATATGTTGATTTGCACAATAAACTAAAGCATCGTATGTTCTGGCGAAAGCATGAAGTTGTCTGATGATGAACTGTACAAATTCAGAACCGTACCGGAACTTCTTGTACAGAGTAACCTAAAACTAAGAATCACAAGAGGAGGAGGTATACTTGGATAAGACTGGGAGATACGGGAAGGTTTCAATTAGATTACTACATCATGGTCAGGCAGAGATCTTGAAATCGGATGTTGGATTATATGGCGTGCCCAGGAGCAGATATAGATTCACTCAGATCACAATTTGGTAATGACGGATAGGAAGCTGAAGTACAAAAAACTTGTCAGAAAGAATCAATGCGTAAAGAAGTGGGATACCTAAGTACTGAGGAATGAAGAGGTACGCCGAAGTTCTCTGAGGCTTCAAATTCTGCGATAAGAGTCGCTGATGGCATTGCTATCCTCAGTGAAAGTGAAGAAGAATTACGGAATCTGTCGAATGGAATTAACCGTCTGATGAGTACAGAATATGGATGGAGAGTAAACCGAATGAAAATTACAGTAATAAGAAGTAGCAGAGATGAAAACGGCGAGAAACTTCACGTCAGAATTGGGGATCTCGAAGTAGATGAAATCAAGGAATTCTGCTATCTAAGCAGCAAAATAATCCATGACTGATAGAGCAAGGAGACATAAAAAGTAGACTAGCACTAGCAAAAATGGCATTCCCGGCCAAGAGAAGTCTACTAGTACGTGACGTAAGCCTTAATTTGAGGAAGAAATTTCCTATAAGGTACATTTGAAGCACAGAGTTGTGTGGTAGTGAAATATGGACTGTGGGAAAACCGGAACAGAATAGAATCTAAGTATTTGAGATGTGGTCCTACAGAAGAAAAAAAATTGGATGGACTGAGTCGGTAAGGAATGATTAACTTCTCCGCAGAATCGGCGAGGAAAGGAACATTGAAAAACACTGAGACGAAGAAGGAACAGGATGACAGGACACCTGTTAAGGCATTAGGGTAAAACTCCCGTGGTACTAGAAAGAGCTGTAGAAGATAGAAACTGTTGGGAAAGGCAGAAATTGGAATACATTCAGCAAATAATTGAGGACGTAGGTTGCAAATGCTACTTCGAGACGAAGAGGTTCGCACAGGAGAGGAATTCGTGGCGGGCCGCGTCAGACCAGCAGAAAGACTGATGAAAAAAATATTGTGGCTGGTTGCAGCGCACCACCAACAAATTATTAAACCGGAATGCTCTGTGATTTAACGTGCACGTGGTATGCTGGATGCTGCTTTGCACATCAGGCCTCGGCCATCAATATTACCAACTGTTATCGGATTTACTTTGCCTCGTAATTCCTCCTGCGCTGTATTAAAGCAACGCTAATTCCCTTCCCCTTGTGGCTATTCGTTTCTTTTCCTGAGAATAATTTCAATTTATCAGTGTACATACGTACAAATTCCACTAAATCGAACCTAGATTCAGTAAGGATTAATTGTGTGACATACCCTTTGATGTCTAGGGTTGTTTGTGGTAGGGCTGGGTTGTTTGTGGTAGGAGACCAGACAGCGAAGTCGTCGGTCTCATCGGATTAGGGAAGGACGGGAAGGAAGTCGGCCGTGTCCTTTCAAGGGGACCATCCTGGCATTTGCCTAGAGCGATATAGGGAAATCACGGAAAACCTAAATCAGGATGGCTGGACGCGGGATTGAACCGTCGTCCTCCCGAATGCGAGTCCAGTGTGCTCCTTTGATGTCTAGACTGGAGGTAGTAGCTAACATGTGTTTTCAACTTTCATTCCCTAGGAAATAGGAAATAGTAAACCAGTTTCACTGTAGTGTATACATATATGTGTTTCCATTTCATTGTTGTTGTTGTTGTTGTTGTGGTCTTCAGTCCTGAGACTGGTTTGATGCAGCTCTCCATGCTACTCTATCCTGTGCAAGCTTTTTCATCTCCCAGTACCTACTGCAACCTACATCCTTCTGAATCTGCTTAGTGTATTCATCTCTTGGTCTCCCTCTACGATTTTTACCCTCCACGCTGCCCTCCAATACTAAATTGGTGATCCCTTGATGCCTCAGCCGGCCGAAGTGGCCGTGCGGTTAAAGGCGCTACAGTCTGGAACCGCAAGACCGCTACGGTCGCAGGTTCGAATCCTGCCTCGGGCATGGATGTTTGTCATGTCCTTAGGTTAGTTAGGTTTAACTAGTTCTAAGTTCTAGGGGACTAATGACCTCAGCAGTTGAGTCCCATAGTGCTCAGAGCCATTTGAACCATTTGAACCTTGATGCCTCAGAACATGTCCTACCAACCGATCCCTTCTTCTGGTCAAGTTGTGCCACAAACTTCTCTTCTCCCCAATCCTATTCAATACTTCCTCATTAGTTATGTGATCTACCCATCTAATCTTCAGCATTCTTCTGTAGCACCACATTTCGAAAGCTTCTATTCTCTTCTTGTCCAAACTATTTATCGTCCATGTTTCACTTCCATACATGGCTACACTCCATACGAATACTTTCAGAAATGACTTCCTGACACTTAAATCAATACTGGATGTTAACAAATTTCTCTTCTTCAGAAACGCTTTCCTTGCCATTGCCAGCCTACATTTTATATCCTCTCTACTTCGACCAATATCAGTTATTTTGCTCCCCAAATAGCAAAACTCCTTTACTACTTTAAGTGCCTCATTTCCTAATCTAATTCCCTCAGCATCACCCGACTTAATTAGGCTACATTCCATTATCCTTGTTTTGCTTTTGTTGATGTTCATCTTATATCCTCCTTTCAAGACACTGTCCATTCCATTCAACTGCTCTTCCAAGTCCTTTGCTGTCTCGGACAGAATTACAATGTCATCGGCGAACCTCAAAGTTTTTATTTCTTCTCCATGAATTTTAATACCTACTCCGAATTTTTCTTTTGTTTCCTTTACTGCTTGCTCAATATACAGATTGAACAACATCGGGGAGAGGTTACAACCCTGTCTTACTCCCTTCCCAACCACTGCTTCCCTTTCATGTCCCTCGACTCTTATAACTGCCATCTGGTTTCTGTACAAATTGTAAATAGCCTTTCGCTCCCTGTATTTTACCCCTGCCACCTTTAGAATTTGAAAGAGAGTATTCCAGTGAACATTGTCAAAAGCTTTCTCTAAGTCTACAAATGCTAGAAACGTAGGTTTGCCTTTCCTTAATCTTTCTTCTAAGATAAGTCGTAAGGTCAGTATTGCCTCACGTGTTCCAGTGTTTCTACGGAATCCAAACTGATCTTCCCCGAGGTTGGCTTCTACTAGTTTTTCCATTCGTCTGTAAAGAATTCGTGTTAGTATTTTGCAGCTGTGACTTATTAAGCTGATAGTTCGGTAATTTTCACATCTGTCAACACCTGCTTTCTTTGGGATTGGAATTATTATATTCTTCTTGAAGTCTGAGGGTATTTCGCCTGTCTCATACATCTTCCTCACCAGATGGTAGAGTTTTGTCAGGACTGGCTCTCCCACGGCCGTCAGTAGTTCCAATGGAATATTGTCTACTCCCATTGTCGAAGCAAATAATTTACTAGGCTCCAACAACATAAAAAAACTC
Source organism: Schistocerca americana (assembly GCF_021461395.2). Taxonomy (NCBI): domain Eukaryota; kingdom Metazoa; phylum Arthropoda; class Insecta; order Orthoptera; family Acrididae; genus Schistocerca; species Schistocerca americana. Next base: position 124,412,956 of record NC_060123.1, on the reverse strand, counting down.
GGAAACCCAACGATGCAGACTGAATGCCGTGTCATCTTCAGACACCTGGAATCATCGTATGCGGATATGGAGGGTCGTGGGGGCACTCCGCTCTCCCGACTGTAGTCAGTTTGTGTGACCTGGAATCGCTGCTGCCTGTCGAATAGTTCCTCAATTGGCATCACGAAGCCGAGTGCACCTCGGCAGGTCAATAGAGCATGGCGGCTTGGATAGTCGCCCATCCAACTGACAACTACACACGACGGTGCTTAACTTGGGTGATCTGACGGGAACCAGTGCACCCGCCGCGACACGGCTGTTGTCCTACATCAATATGGCTCCTCGCTAAAACAGGTAGGAAGTATAGATTGCTCTTACATCAACTCTCGCATTCAATGATAAGAACCATATGCCCCTTTTTATAACACTAAGATCAGTTCAAAGAGGATCAAGATAGTTTTTTCACTCTCGTAGCAGAAAGAAGCAATCTTCCGGAACCGTACTAAGACAAGATGAAGCACAAGCTCAGAGTGAATGAGAGTTCAGTCGCGTCCTTTTCAAAAGGACAGCCGTGCATTCGCATTAGGTGGTTTAGGAAGCCAAGGAAAACTTAAGAATGGAACGCACGGTCCAGTGTCTTAACCACTGAGACATCTCGTTTGGTGGCATTCGTAAGATTAAGAACTGTCGTCCGATGATTAGCGTCGTTACAAACCTACACATTCAGCACGATAAAGTATCATCCCTGATTAGGGTGTAGTAGTTGTTTGATGAATATACGAACGTGACAACTATTGTCGTCTGCCTGTGTGACGAGGTCACGTGCTTCGAAGGGCGGTACCGTGCTGCTCACCCCAGGCTACCGGTGCTCAAACCATTTGAACTCTATCTCTAATAACGTAAATGTCGTTTTTCTATCGACAGAATGCACGCACTGTGAACTCTGCCCAAGCCAATAGCCGGCCGAAGTGGCCGTGCGGTTAAAGGCGCTGCAGTCTGGAACCGCAAGACCGCTACGGTCGCAGGTTCGAATCCTGCCTCGGGCATGGATGTTTGTGATGTCCTTAGGTTAGTTAGGTTTAACTAGTTCTAAGTTCTAGGGGACTAATAACCTCAGCAGTTGAGTCCCATAGTGCTCAGAGCCATTTGAACCATTTTTGAACCCAAGCCAATATCACAGTTACGATCGATGGTTGAACAATGTAGAAGAATATGGATTAAAAGTATTCAATTTCTCGGGAGTCTATAGCAAAATTAATCGTTACCGTGATGAGGAAGAAAGGGGGAAGCCTACACTACTTAAGAAGTGTTGGTAATCGAAAATGGGAAACATTAAATCGTGAGGAACCAGTCCTACATTTATCAGACATTCTGGATATGTCTTTCACATAACGGGCATTAAGTGATCAAACCTTCCTTCTAAAATCAACACGCCAAGGGCCTTGCCTCATTGAATACACCAGTTCTTGACAGATCATTGTAGCAAAACAATGCCGGGCGTGGATGGGAAACCGCTTGAGTAGACCGCGTGCTGTTGGCAGCTTTCCGTTTGCGTTTACCGCAGGAACGGATGGATAGTGGCATAGAGTTCCTATTCACCAGACCTTGTGATAATGTCTTGGGTTAAACTCCAAACCTCTTAGCACTGTCTGACAAAGCGTAGGTAAGTGAAACTGTTGATGGTAATCCGTCTGTCCGATGATGACATTAAGTTCGGCGGCCCCCTTGGTGCTATTCGAGAGGTGTGGGCTATGTGTCCCTCTCTTATCATCATCCAACATAAACATGAGGCCACACTACACACACCTACATTTAAGAGATACACTTAAATACACAACTCTTACACCTCGTGAAGGAAAGGTTCCAATGTGTGTGAATGACAGAAAAAATTTTCCACTTAGGAAGTTGAACATACACTTTAGGGTCTTCCAGCCACCAGTGTCATACTACTTTGCTTTATCATCAACCTCATTGTGAAGTGTGACGGCAACAGGCATTAATATACTTTTGAGTTCGTTGTGGCATGGAAATAAGCAGCACCAATATGTCATCGTGTGGACACTTGATGTATCAATTGAAAATTGCTGGCTGGAAGCCAGTATGGAAGTATACATCTTCCCAGCGCATTCCAGACACGCTCTTTGGAGGACAAATCAAGGCCCGGGCAGGCCATTAAAGACCCATACATTCCTCAATGCGGTTGTGGTTTGGCTGTGGTGCGGGGTCTTGGCATTATCTTGCTGGCATATGTCATTTGGTACCGCGGTCATGATGGTTACGACTACAGGATTTGCCGTTCTTGTCACATACTGGCGAGAATTCAGCCTTCCTTCAAGAATTAGCAAATTTGTCTCATTCTCTTATGCAGTAGCTCCCCACATCATTATTCTAGGAGTTGGAGCGATATGGGTGCGTACAAATATTGTTTTCTGACACCTTTCACTAAGTTATCTAGACCTTTCACCAGGTTATCTACAGGCATTTTGGCATCCATCTGACCATCGCAAACTGAAGCGAGACTCGTCGCTGAACACCATAGAAGACCACTCAATGTCCCAGTTGACTCTGGTTCTACACTTTGAAAGTCTCTATTGTCGTGGTATGGCATCAGCGGTGAGCGAAGCATCTCGAGATCTTCAACCAGCTTCTAGCAATTTGTTACCGATCCTTCATGGTGACACTCTGCCTGCGAGCTCGGCTCGTATTTCAGTTGTTGTAATCCATCTATTCTTCAGAGCCAGTTGAACAATCCTACGCTCGTCTAGTACTGTAGTCCTTTTGGGAAGAGCCGTGCCTAGTCTTCTTGCCGCGCCTGTTGAACACATCTTGCCAATACTCGTTCTGTAGTCATTACACTACAGGAAAGTGCCTGTGCAAACTGTCGATGTGATGCTCCATGTCCCCCATGCTAATGACTCGACCATTCTCAAAGTCTGAATGACGGCAATAAGCTGCACGTACTTGTCCTCTGGGCACTTTGTGTTTAGATCTGGACCTGAAAAGTGCCAGTACCGTTAGACACACACAACAGCTATCATGTATTCATACCACTCTCTGTTCGTAGGGGTGGTATTTTCTCCATTACTGAAATTAAATTCACGTAAGGATGAGATTTTAATTAATACATTCAACAAGCATGAAAATACTGGATTACCATTTCAGTAGCTTTCAGACAATATTCTCGTTGTGTAACATGTTCCACTTCCGTCTGTGCACGTAATAACTAAATTTAAACTTGTAACTTGCTTCATGAATAAGATATCTCATTTCAGACCAAATAATTAACAAGTAACTCCCCATATTTATTGTTTGATGACAAACAATACATGACTCTAACTCTCTCTCTTACTGCTGACTTGTATCGGTTACATAACTTAGCCGGAGTTTCATTGTCTCCGTCTGCGTAGTATTTGAGGTGGTTTGTCTGCTAGTGTATGTTGCAAATCAGAAGTCAAAAGTCTTTGGAAGGCCCAATGGTACCGACCGACCGCCGTGTCGTCCTCAGACAATAGGCATCACTATATGGGGATAAGCAGGGGCATATCGTCAGGACATCACTCTCCCGGGAAATTTCCCAGTTAAGGAGCTCCTCCGTTGGCATCACAAGGGCAGAGTGCAGCCCGTTCGCCAACAGCTCTCGGCAGGTTTGACGGTCACCCATCCAAGTACTAGCCAAGTACGACACCGCTTAACTTCGGTGATCTGACGGGAACCGGTGTTACTACTGCGGGAAGGCTGTTGGCAAAGAACGCATACAACACAGAATAATTATAGACAAATGAGATGTTTGCCCAAATAAGAGGCTTCTGTCTCAGAGCCAATACGCTGGTGTCTTATGTAATATGACTGTTTGTATGTGTGTGTGTGTGAGTGTGTGTGTGTGTGTGTGTGTGTGTGTGTGTGAGGAGGGGAGAGAGAAATTATCCAAAGGCAGTTCACGTTAACAATGTTTTAATTACTTAGTGACTTCACTCAAAATTATTTAAGCCTTCATTCGACATCCAAATTGCCACGCGGAGTGGCCGTGCGGTTTGAGGCGCCATGTCATGGATTGCGGACGGCCGTGGTGACCGAGCGGTTCTAGGCGCTTCAGTGTGGAACTGCGCGACCGCTACGGACGCAGGTTCGAATCCTGCCTCGGGCATGGATGTGTGTGATGTCCTTAGGTTAGCTAGGTTTAAGTAGTTCTAAGTTCTAGGGGACTGATGACCTCAGATGTTAAGTCCCATAGTGCTCAGAGCCATTTGAACCATCTGAACCATGGATTGCGCGGCCCCTCCCGCCAGAGGTTCCAGTCCTCCCTCGGGCATGGGTGTGTGTGTTGTTCTTATCATAAGTTAGTTTATGTAGGGTGTAAGTCTAGGGACCGATGACCTCAGCAGTTTGGTCACTTAGGAGTTCACACACATATGAACATTTGACATCCAAATTTAAAAACGGTCGCCAATAAAGAAATTAGTTTGCCATGTACTAATAATGTCTGCCATACACGTATCTGCGATCTTCAAACTCCTCATAACGCTCAGTTCTTCACAAAATTACTTCCATTGAACATTCAATTTTTATCATGACTCAAATAATTCATATCACTTTGAGTCTATCTATTCTGCAAAATGAATACCTTGCCTACGTCTCTAAACCACAGTCCAACCGTCATCCTTGGCCACTAACTAGCCACCGACGTCTGACCATCATCCTTGACCACTAACTAGCCACCAACGTCCGACCATCATCCTTGACCACTAACTAGCCATCAACGTCCGACCGTCACCCTTGACCACTAACTAGCTACCGACCGACTCACTCCAACTGTAGCATCTAGTACCTTCTAGCATATCGGCAATATCGCAGCCACTGGAGATGATCTGTAGCGTCGGTCTTTAGTAAGAGTACTGATAATTCGTCTCCTCACTGTACGCACTGGCTATTTTTCCGAAAAACTGGGTGTTGGTTCAAATGGCTCTGAGCACTATGGGACTTAACTGCTGTGGTCATCAGTCTCCTAGAACTTAGAACTACTTAAACCTAACTAACCTAAGGACATCACACACATCCATGCCCGAGGCAGGATTCGAACCTGCGACCATAGCGGTAACGCGGTTCCAGACTGTAGCGCCTAGAACCGCACAGCTACTCCGGCCGGCCTTGGGTGTTGGCCATGGACTATGTACAAATAATGGCTAGCAATTACATCTCTTCAGTGACTGCTGAATTAGTAGCTTGCTATCCAAGACATCGGACTTTTGACTTCTGATTTGCAACATACACTAGCAGACAAACCACCTCAAATACTACGCGGACGGAGACAATGAAACTCCGGCTAAGTTATGTAACCGATACAAGTCAGCAGTAAGTAAGTAAATAAGTAAGTCTCTAACATGTCTGCTTTTTCAAAACTTAGCATACTCACTCTCCAATGCCTCTGTATGCGGAGTTCGCTGGATGGACGGCGATAAAGTCACTTTTCCTCCGACTGCAGAACTCACTAGATATCCTCTGGTCTGTCCCGGCTCATTTTAGCGTTTATCCTTCTCCTGCCCAACTTTTACGAAGAAGTTCGAATATTCCTGCCCTTATTCTGTATCGACAGGGCACGTCAAGCTTACTGTCTTCCCTGTTCTCACGCGTTCCAAAGTTCTCGTGCACCCTCTCCTTGTCACCACACAGGTGCACACCGACACCCGCTAACTGACAGTCTCAGTTGAACAGGGGTAGCTCAGAACATCCGGCGGCCCAAACTCAGAACTCAAGACGAGCGTCCAAGGCGAACTGACTACCAAATTTTACTATTATGCACAAGAGCGGTTGGAGTTATTTACTGGGAAAATAAACTGTATTAATCAACGTTCATCATCAAAGGTAAGTATCATTTACTTTTATAACTTAAGTTGTTTATATTTTAATTCGTCCTGACTTTACGCTTCTCCCAACCTCATAACCATTAATCTACATTACCAGCAAAGGCAAAACAAACATTTATTTCTTTTTAATTTCTTACTAACTGTTCTTATCAAGTAAGTAACAAAAAACCAAAAGCTGTAAACTGTCTACTAACTTTTTTCACCTGTATTTCAGGTTTCCACAATAACACGGTGGACAACCTGCAGACCAAGAGGGAGACCTCCAACCAGAGGTCGTTACCCATCGTTGGAACGCGTCGCAGGCCACAGAAGGAGAAACGCCAGACACAGTGACGAACAGTGACAACTTTGACCTCAGCAATATACAGAAGCTGAGCGCAATCGCTTACAAGAACGATTCAATGATGATGTTGGGTTTGTGGGCCCTCAACTGCGCGGTTATCAGCGTCCGTACAAAGTCCCAATCTTGGCACAGTCCAGTCTCGACGCCACGGTCACGAATAACGATGAAATGATGAGGACAACACAAACACCCAGTACCCGGACAGAGAAAATCCCCAAGCTGGTCGGGAATCGAAACTGGGACCCCGTCATCCACAGGCAGCAGCGCTAGCCACTAGACCACGAGCTGCGGACAAACAATTCCATGCTTAACGGCAACAGTTCGTGCAAGACAACGACTTTGTGTCACCGACTTACCCACTTCACCTCCATCAAAACATCGGTGCAAGAAGAAAAGTACGTCAACTTCCAAGAACAAATTGTTCTGCCCCTCTTTTCCCTAAAGACAGTGAAGTGCAAACTACAGTGTTGGTAATATGGACCAAATGTATGTACTTTGTTCTGCAAGGTTGTTTGCAGGTAAGTTCACTGACAATTCAACTATCATGTATTGCCATAAGAGAAAGGTTAACATAGATCCCGCTAGAGTGTGGAAGGGCTTCAGAATCTCACAGAGCAGAATAACGACTATAGAAGAACGACCAAGAAAAAATTAGACAGTTTAACAGTGATCAGACCTTTACTTCAGTTCAGTTTAGCTCGGTTGATATTCCTGTTAGTGGCCCATATTGTTTTAAAATACATGGACAAGTGCGTCATATGGTAGGAAATTTGCAACTTCCTGGCGGAGTTGCGCCAACTTGATGGCCCCTTCATCATAGATGGCCCCTTCATCATAGATTTTGATACTAGATTACAATATCGTGTAGAAAATAAAGCCAACAGAACATGTTGCAGTTAAATAATGGTTACATTCCAAGAAATGCTTGATACACGTAATACGTATGCACAGTTGTTTAAAAACATAACATATGTAGTTCACACTACATCTGATATCGATTTTAACAATGAAACTGGTATTTGTTACTACTGTTCAAAATGTAATACCTATTGCTAATAAATACTTGCATTTTGTTACTTCTCGATTACTACAAGTACACTGAAGCACTAAAGAAACTGGCATAGGCATGCGTATTCAAATACAGACATATGTAAACAGGCACAATACGGCGCTGCTGTCGGCAAGACCTATATAAGACAAGTATCTGGCGCGGTTGTTAAATCGGTTACTGCTGCTACAATGGCAGCTTATCAAGATTTAAGTGAGTTTGAACGTGGTGCTACAGCCGCAGCGAGAGCAATGGGACATAGCATCTCCGAGGTAGTGCTGAAGTGGGGTTTTTCCCGTACGACCATTTCACAAGTGTACCGTGAATATCAGGAATCCGGTAAGACATCAAATCTCAGTCATCGATGCGGAGGAAACAGATCCTGTATGAACTGGACCATGACGACTGAAGACAATCGGTCAACGTGACAGAAGTGCAGCCCTTCCGCAAATTGCTGTAGATTTCAATGTTGGGCCATCAACAACAGTCAGCGTGCGGACCATTGAAAGAAACATCATCGATATGGGCTTTCGGAGCCGAAAGCCCACTCGTGTACCCTTGGTGACTGCACGACACGAAGTTTTACGCCTCGACTGGTCGCGTCAACACCGGCGTTGGACTAATGATGACTGTAAACATGTTGCCTGTTCGGACGAGTCTCCTTTCAAATTGTATCGCGCGGATGGAAGTGTAGGGGTATGGAGACAACCTCATGAGTCCATACACCGTACATTTCATCAGGTGGCTGTTCAAGCTGGTGGAAGCTCTGTAATGGTGTGGGTCGTGTGCAATAGGAGTGATATGGGACTCCTGATACATCTAGATACGACTGTCTGATCATCTGCGTCCATTCATGTTCACTGTGCATTCCCACGGACTATGGCAATTCCAGCAGGACAATGCGACACCCCACACGTCCGGAATTGCTACGGAGTGGCTCCAGGAACACTCTTCTGAGTTTAAACACTTCCACTGGTCACCAAACTCCCCAGACATGAACATTATTGAGCATATCTGGGATGCCTTGCAACGTGCTGTTCAGAACAGATCTCCCTCTCCTCGTACTCTTACGGATTTATGGACAGCCGTGCAGGATTCATGGAGTCAGTTCCCTCTAGCACTATTTCAGACGTTAGTAGCGACCATGCCACGTCGTGTTGCGGCACTTAAGCCTGCTCGCGGAGGGCCTGCTCGATATTAGGCACGTGTACCAGTTCCTTTAGCTCTTCATTGTATATTAACTATCGCTGATTGATCAAGACAGAGTGTGAATTGTTTGCACGGACGATGATTGTGATGATTTTAGCTGAGGGGCGCTCAACGTCATGGTCATCAGCACACTGATAAAAAGTGAACATGCAAATCTTATGGGTGGGTATGAAGGCTGTCCCCACATGGGGAGCAGTTTATAATGCGTTAAAGTCTGCCTCCCGTCCCCACCAATTTAGGGATGAGGCCTGACAGTTTACAATATGTCACCACTCTTGTAGCACTGGAATCAGTATCGGCGAGGACGGTAAGCAGATCTCAATCGAGACTGAGGGCTGACGTGATTTGAGTGTATATGATACACGTTACCAAAATATGCTGAACTGAAAGTGGCACATCACAAACTTCACATAGTGGTGAATCCTCCCGCCGGAGAAGGAAGCCTGGTAAGCAGAACCTTCTTCCAATGGTGAGGCTGACATGAAGTCCGTCATGCCTGTGTGGTAGGTTTGAGCGACCACAGTCTGTTTTCTGTCACCTTCAACCATTAAGCCTCCATTGATAAATGATGCGCCTGTCAGAAAATGAAATGACAGTGTGCAATGGGACGGGGCAGTGACGGACAGCACCATCCCGACGTGATTCCTTGGCCACTTTGTTATTTGCACGGGTTAAGCAGTCAAATTATAGTGCTCTAATTTACAAATGGAGGTGACAATTGCTGATTTACATAAATTTTGTACATGTATTACCAAAGGGCCGTTGTTAACGTCGTCTGACAATGCATCTCATAACACTTCTTCTAACCATAACAAAAAAAACAAATAAACGGTAACGATCGTTTAGTAAAAGATTCGTGTCAGGAGTAATGCTGCAATGTCAAATAACATACACATGCAACTGCCTACTCTTTAAATTCTACTACAACAAACTATTGCACACTGACGAGTTGGAACTCTGTATTCGTTGCGTGTATAGCAGGTCAGTGACAATTTACAGACATCAAAATAAGTTTTGCATCACCTCGGTTCCGAGAGTTCCAGCACCTGTACAGAAAATTGGAATACAGAGCAACATAAACAAAACATCATTTCCGCCCTTTTACTAGTTATGAAAACCACACATTGCATGTTGTACCACCATACAGCGAGACCTTCAGAGGTGGTGGTTCAAATTGCTGTACACACCGGTACCTCTAGTACCCAGTAGTACGTCCTCTTGCGTTGATGCATGCCTGCACCCATCGTGGCATACTATCCACAAGTTCATCAAGGCACTGTTGGTCCAGATAGTCCCACTCCTCGATGGTGATTCAGCGTAGATCCTTCAAAGTGGCTGATGGGTCACGTCGTCCATTAACAGCCCTTTTCAGTCTATCCCAGGCATGTTCGACAGGGTCCATGTCTGGAGAACGCTCCGGCCACTCTAGTCGAGCGATGTCGTTATCCTGAAGGAAGTCATTCACAAGATGTGCTCGATGGGGGCGCCAATTTTCGCCCATGAAGACGAATGCCTCACCATTATGCTGCAGATATTGTTGCACTATCGGTCGGAGGATGGCATTCACGTATCGTACAGCCGTTGCGGCGCCTTCCATGACCACCAGCGGCTCATGTCGGCCCCACATAGTGCCACCCCAAAACAGCAAGGAACCTCCACCTTGCTGCACTCGCTGGACAATGTGTCTAAGGCGTTCAGCCTGACCAGGTTGTCTCCAAACACGTCTCCGACTATTGTCTGGTTGAAGGCATAGGCGACACTCATCGATGAAGCGAACGTGATGGCAATCCTAAGCGGTCCATTGGGCATGTTGTTGGGCCCATCTGTACCACGCTGCGTGGTGTCCTGGTTGCAAAGATGGACCTCGCCATGGACGTCGGGAGTGAAGTTGCGCATCCTACATCCTATTGAGCACAGTTTGAGTCGTAACACGGCGTCCTGTTGCAGCACGAAAAGCATTATTCAACATGGTGGCGTTGCTGTCAGGGTTCCTCCTAACAATAATCCTCTGCATGTGTGACACAGAGTCCATGAACAAAGACCACTATTATTAAGGGTTTTTGGTTTTGCTGTATATTTTACACGATTTTAAATTAGTTGCTATGCACAAAAAGTCTGTATTTTTTAAGTTTCTTCTTTAGCGTATCATCATTTTTCAGGTCGACATTAAGTGAAAACCCTATCGTAACTATAGGTAAATAACGGCAGAGAGGTTCTAGAAACGTAGATAAGGAATTATTTTTTACACAACTCTGTTTTTTCATTTACATCTCAAAAGTTGCGTAACACTCGCCGCCAAACCTAATTATTTACCTTAAATTGTGTGATAGAAACACGTGCGAAAGAAAGGTTTTGTTGTTGAACTCGTGGAGTTCTGGTAGCTTTCAAAGCAAATCATTGTGTAATGTGGCCACCTCTGGTATTTCGGTGACGTAAAAAGTGTGTCAGATTAGCGGATTCTGGGTCGGTCGAACATCAAATCCGATTACTGCAGCGCGTGGCTCTGACCCGAAGCCGGCACGCGCTGAGTCGCTCTTTCCAGCGTGTAACCGAGGACACCACTCGAGCCCCGGCAAATGCAGACAGATTGAGGACACAGAACGTCCAACGGTAGCTATTCGTAAATCTTGTCACCAGCGTTGTTTCCACTGCTACACATATAGAATGTCATGAAGGCTACAGAAAGCTACTACAGACACAGTACAGTTTAAACTGAAAAAAGTATTTTACAGTTAAAGAACTGTTTTGTAGCAACAGAGGAAAAGGCTTTCACACCAAGGAATCATATTAGTCAGCTGTTTGATTATCGTTACCTTTCGAATAGGGCACAGCATTCGGTGACCTTGTCACGCACCTACTTAATCGGCAGCATGTCATACCAGCTGGTAGATTCGAGGAGAAGGGGCATTTATTTCGGTTTAAAGATAGGTTCCCCACTCTATTCCAGAATTTATATTAAACACGAAGACACTTTCCGAGCCTAGCCCAAACAAGGAGTGGTTACCAGTATCATTTATCCCAATCAAGGGCAATTACCATTAAAAAGAAGGGAGAGAAAGAATAATAAAGCTAAACTACTGTGCCGCAAAATCTTGCAACATCAGTTGCGCTCGGAGCCACGAGCAGAAGATATCTTCTGCGCAGGATGCAGGGCATAGTTGACGGACCAGTAAGTGTTCCATCGTCTATTGTTCTCAGAAGTTGCAGTTGGTGGATCCACAGGCAAGTGCCACTTCAAGAGGCTACCCCTGAATCTTCCAACTCTAGATTGAAGGCGTCTGAGTGACCCTCACACGATCCAGTTCTGTTCACGCCCAGGTGGGAGGGTTTCGGAAGGGAGTTAGCCAGAACGAGTTACACTCATGACAATAAATTCACATTTGTTTTCTTGCTGCAGCTGCTGTCGTTTGCAGCAAAGTGGCCTTGACGAAACTTCTTCTGCACCTCGACCTCGGCGCTGTTGGAATGTGCCCATATAATGGATGATTTTCCTGATAAGCCGGAGTCGTTCTCTCCCCTGTGGCAGCTACTTCACGACGAATGTATGGTGGTGCTATGCCTGCGCGTTGGCAGAGTTTTACAAGTGGCTTAGATTTCAGACATCCTCTAATGAGCTTACTCGCTTCGTTTAGTGCCTTGTCAACCATTGTTTGTATGACTAGATATGTAGCAGAGTGGGCACGCACAATCTGCACTACGTTGCTGGAGGCGTCGTTCTCAGGGTTTGTGGTCGAGAACTCCAGGTACTACTAATGGTCTTGCGAAATATACACTCCTGGAAATTGAAATAAGAACACCGTGAATTCATTGTCCCAGGAAGGGGAAACTTTATTGACACATTCCTGGGGTCAGATACATCACATGATCACACTGACAGAACCACAGGCACATAGACACAGGCAACAGAGCATGCACAATGTCGGCACTAGTACAGTGTATATCCACCTTTCGCAGCAATGCAGGCTGCTATTCTCCCATGGAGAAGATCGTAGAGATGCTGGATGTAGTCCTGTGGAACGGCTTGCCATGCCATTTCCACCTGGCGCCTCAGTTGGACCAGCGTTCGTGCTGGACGTGCAGACCGCGTGAGACGACGCTTCATCCAGTCCCAAACATGCTCAATGGGGGACAGATCCGGAGATCTTGCTGGCCAGGGTAGTTGACTTACACCTTCTAGAGCACGTTGGGTGGCGCGGGATACATGCGGACGTGCATTGTCCTGTTGGAACAGCAAGTTCCCTTGCCGGTCTAGGAATGGTAGAACGATGGGTTCGATGACGGTTTGGATGTACCGTGCACTATTCAGTGTCCCCTCGACGATCACCAGTGGTGTACGGCCAGTGTAGGAGATCGCTCCCCACACCATGATGCCGGGTGTTGGCCCTGTGTGCCTCGGTCGTATGCAGTCCTGATTGTGGCGCTCACCTGCACGGCGCCAAACACGCATACGACCATCATTGGCACCAAGGCAGAAGCGACTCTCATCGCTGAAGACGACACGTCTCCATTCGTCCCTCCATTCACGCCTGTCGCGACACCACTGGAGGCGGGCTGCACGATGTTGGGGCGTGAGCGGAAGACGGCCTAACGGTGTGCGGGACCGTAGCCCAGCTTCATGGAGACGGTTGCGAATGGTCCTCGCCGATACCCCAGGAGCAACAGTGTCCCTAATTTGCTGGGAAGTGGCGGTGCGGTCCCCTACGGCACTGCGTAGGATCCTACGGTCTTGGCGTGCATCCGTGCGTCGCTGCGGTCCGGTCCCAGGTCGACGGGCACGTGCACCTTCCGCCGACCACTGGCGACAACATCGATGTACTGTGGAGACCTCACGCCCCACGTGTTGAGCAATTCGGCGGTACGTCCACCCGGCCTCCCGCATGCCCACTATACGCCCTCGCTCAAAGTCCGTCAACTGCACATACGGTTCAGGTCCACACTGTCGCGGCATGCTACCAGTGTTAAAGACTGCGATGGAGCTCCGTATGCCACGGCAAACTGGCTGACACTGACGGCGGCGGTGCACAAATGGTGCGCAGCTAGCGCCATTCGACGGCCAACACCGCGGTTCCTGGTGTGTCCGCTGTGCCGTGCGTGTGATCATTGCTTGTACAGCCCTCTCGCAGTGTCCGGAGCAAGTATGGTGGGTCTGACACACCGGTGTCAATGTGTTCTTTTTTCCATTTCCAGGAGTGTATTATTTCTGGCTTCCATCTTCATTCTCGTATTTTAGCAGTGCTGCCTGTACGTCAAAGTACGATCCAGAGCGAGTCCCAGATATTTTGGATGAACTTTATTTACTAACTGTATCCTTTGCATATGACGTTAAGTTTGCAACATGCCTGTTTATGCTTAAAACGAAACACACAGAGTTCGGTTTTAGATGCTTTTGGACGAAGCTGATTGTTAGAATAATAGACACTCAACACTGCCAATCTGTCTGTCAGGTGGGTTTAAACATATTCAAAAGATTTACCGTGAGTCGGTAATGCCAGATCATCAGCATAAAGGAAGCTACTTGTGTTCGCCGTTAAGTTCAAAAAATGGTTCAAATGGTTCTGAGCACTATGGGACTGGAAATCTGAGGTCATCAGTCCCCTAGACTTAGAACTACTTAAACCTGACTAACCTATGGACATCACACTCATTCATGCCCGTGGAAGGATTCGAACCTGCGTCCGTAGCAGCAGCGCGGCTACGGACCGAAGCGCCTAGAACCGCTCGGCCACAGCAGCCGGCTCGCCGTTAAGTGGTTGATCATTGGTACTGATGTTGAATAACAATGGTGAAAGAACATTTCCTTGTGGTAAGCCATTTCTTTGACGTCTCCGTCAAGTACGACGACCCTTTAAGTCCAAATAAATCTCCTGCCTTGGAGTAAACTTTGAATGAGTTTAGTGATACCATAATTTTTCGTTATCCTGCAAATCTGTGACACAACCATAAGCAGCCGTCAGGTCGATAAAAGCTACTCTTGAAAATTTTCCGAGTTTCAAAGCCTTCCTCAATAAATAGCGCGAGATTGGGGACCTGAGATGTACTGCTTTTTCCTGATCTGAAACCTACTTGTTCTTGTATTAGAACTGGCTCTGCAACTTGAACGAAGCTATTCAGCAATATTCTTTCAAAGAGTTTGAGCAGATGTCACAACAAAGTTATTGGCCTGTAGCTTTCTGGCTCAGTTGAGAATTTTCCTGGTTTTAAGGAGGAATTACACGATATTTTCTTCAGGGTTTGAAGAAGTTACAGGCTTTTATGCGGTTGTCGGAGAGCTCCAAAATCCACTCTCTCGCTTGATCACCAAAGTGTTTGATCAGTTTGATTCTAATGTCATCTATTCCTGCTACTTTGCCGGCTTTACAGCTGTTTATGGCTGCGTTTAGTTCACTCGTCTCCAATTCTTCTGGCCGTACAATATTGTAATCTGGCTTAACGTATAGGACGACCCTGATTACCAAAATTTACAAGCTAGTGGGCAATCTGGTCAGCTGTTACGTTTGCATGTTCCTTTCTGTTTGTTGAGTTACAACTCAGACGCTTAAGAAGCCTCCATGCTTTTTGATTATTCTGGCTCAGATCTATCACTTCAGTCAACTTACACCAAGCATCTTCTTTGTTCTTCGGTATCGCTGTTAATAGATTTTCTTCGGCCCGTAATGTCTCTTCACTAAAAGGATCGTTATCGAAGAGATGAAGATAGTTTTCCAAACTTTCCTGAATTTCTGAAGCCAGATACTTCATATATTGTGGTCTGCAACCTCCTAGGACTGAAATAAGGGAGCAATGCTTCACGAAGCTTACGAAGTTATCATGCGAGTCTAGAAATGAGTCAACAGTTCAAATGGCTCTGAGCACTATGGGACTTAACAGCTGTGGTCATCAGTCACCTAGAACTTAGAACTACTTAAACCTAACTAACCTAAGGACATCACACACATCCTTGCCCGAGGCAGGATTCTAACCTGCGACCGTAGCAGTCGCGCGGTTCCGGACTGCGCGCCTAGAACCGCGAGACCACCGCGGCCCGCTACTTATACTATATACTTTTTGGGTGCAAATGGTTCAAATGGCCTTGAGCACTATGGGACTTAACATCTAAGGTCATCAGTCCCCTAGACTTAGAACTACTTAAACCTAACTAACCTAAGGGCATCACACACATCCATGCCGGAGGCAGGATTCGAACCTGCGACCGCAGCAGCAGCGAGGCTCCGGACTGAAGCGCCTAGAACCGCTCGGCCACAGAGGCCGGTTAATTTTTGGGACTGGATGGCACATGAATATTGTAAAATTTTCTAAATACATTGTTTGCTCTTCAACAGAATCTTTCTTTTGCGCACCATATGCCTCCTAGTAGTTAGAGTCCATAGTAGTTAGAATTTTTGTTAGCTGGCAGTTGTTGATACTTGCTGCAACTGCTGTAGTTCGTATTATGAAGATCTTCTGTGAGGTAAGTGACTTACGAAAAAGAATGGAGTGTCCACTATCGGGATTCGTGATTGAAATGAGTTTAGGTGATTGACAGAGTTGGAGGTAGTTATATGATTCTTTAATTTCATATTTTTTGGATTTTTATTGTTGTTAGGACTTCTTGCAGTTTCGGGCCATTCTTTTGTGTTAATTATTGGAAGTTATGCAGTCATATTGCGTTGGGCTTGTATACTGTGGCTAATAAATGACTAGGTTAAGTTTGGGTTGGCTTTGTCAAGGAAAATTCTGTAGGTCAGTGTTTAATAAGAAAAATAATTCAAGAGGTAGTTTCAACTGACATATTTGCTCGCTTACAAAGACGAGATGTGGATTAGAACCACGCGTCCATCTTGCATTGCTAAATAATACTAGATGTATTATCATGTAGTGGCTGATGTCACACGGATCTGTCAACTCTGCCACAGCTTCTTCACTTTTGTCGTACTTGAGTAGCCCAATACAGCATTTCGACTGTTGAAGTCACCAACCACAAACTTTATATGTTGAGAGGCGCAAGTTGATAGATTCCAAAAATACAAATTCAGTGCCTGGAGGCTTATAAGCAGGTTTCACGGGACAATACTCAGCTCTTCTATGAGAATTTCGATATCGTCTTCCACTGATATTCCATGGAGAGAATGTGAATGTCGGTGAGGATGACTGGGCTTATTCCTGATTGTTCAGTCACTGGGCTTATTCCTCCGATTTTGGAACGACGAAATGTCAAATCCCTCTGATTTCCCTGAATTCATATTAAATCACTATTGTGGTCATGATACATCTGTATTAGTAGTTCTTCCTTGTTGGGTGTAAGATCTTCAATATTGACTGAGATATTGGTCAGTTCCGGCTCTGAAGAGGGCTGTTGTATATTAAGCGTGTTGATCACTGAACTGCTGCTCGAGTGCTGATGTTTAGTTCAGTATCTGAATGTCTAAACCAGGCACCCATGGACTCAACAAGCCGCTGGAAGTCCCCCACAGAAATATTGAGCCATATTGCCTCCACAGCCGTCCTAAATTGCGAAAGAGTTGCCGGTGCAGGACGCTGTGCACGAAATAATCTCTTGATTATATCACATAAATGTTCGGTGGGACTCATGTCAGGCGATCTGTGTGGCCAAATTGTTCGCTCGAACTGTCCAGTGCCTTTTTAACAACTTTAGCCCATCTCTTCGTGGGGTCTGCGCCACCCTCTAACCCTCCCAATAGCTCTTATCAACTGAAATCGGGACTCATCTGACCAGGTCACGGTTTTCCAGTCGTCTAGTGTCCAACCAATATGGTCAGGAGCTCAAGAGAAGCGCTGCAAGCGATATCGTGCTGTCAGCAAAACCACTCGCGGCGGTTGTCTGCTGCCATAACGCCATTAACGCCAGATTTCTCCCCACTGTACTAACGGATACGTTCGTCTTATGTCCCTCATTGGTTACTGCGGTTACGTCGCGCAGTGTTGCTTGTCTGTTAGCACTGACATCACTACACAAACGCTGCAGCTCTCAGTTGTTAAGTGAAGGCCGACAGCCATTGCGTTGTCCGTAATGAGAGGTAATGCCTGAAATCTGGTATTCTCGGCACGCTCGTGACACTGTGCATCTCGGAATACTGAATTCCATAACGATTATAGAAACAAACTGTGCCAAGTGTCTAGCTCCTTCTACCATTCCGCGTTCACATTCTATTAATTCCCGTCGTACGGCCCTAGTCACACCGGAAACCTAATCCCGTGAATCACTTGGGTACAAATGACAGCAGCGTGTGTGCACTTGCCTTTTGTACGTTGTGTACGCGATACTACCGCCATCCGTACATGTGCATATCGCTCTCCCATGACTTTTGTAACCCCAGTGTGGTGCGCAATGAATAAGGTGTCAAGTTGACAAGGGGTATAGTTTTGTTCATATGGAATTTTACCGCTGTGTATATTTCAACCAAATTGACAAATGCCGTATCACGATTGTTTTGGAAGGTTTGTCGTCAACGGGTTAGTTACATGTTTATAAATTTGGAAATTTGTGGAAAGGACGTGGGACCAAACTGCTGAGGTCATCGGTCCCTAGGCTTACGCACTACTTAATCTAGCTGACCCTACGGTTTATCTTAGAACAAAGATTAAGGGAAGGCAAACCTACGTTTATAGCATTTGTAGACTTAGGGAAAGCTTTTGACAACGTTGACTGGCATACTCTCTTTCAAATTCTGAAGGTGGCAGGGGTAAAATACAGGGAGCGAAAGGCTATTAAAAATTTGTACAGAAACCAGATGGCAGTTACAAGAGTCGAGGGGCATGAAAGGGAAGCAGTGGTTGGGAAGGGAGTGAGACAGGGTTGTAGCCTATCTACGATATTACTCAATCTGTACATTGAGCGAGCTACAAAGGAAACAAAAGAAAAATTCGGAGTAGGTATTAAAATCTAAGGAGAAGAAATAAAAACTTTGAGGTTCGCCGATGACATTGTAATTCTGTCAGCAAAGGACTTGGATGAGCAGTTGAACGGAATGGACAGTGTCTTGAAAGGAGGGTATAAGATGAACATCAACAAAAGCAAAACGAGGATAATGGAATGTAGTCGAATTAAGTCGAATGATGCTGAGGGAATTAGATTAGGAAATAAGACACTTAAAGTAGTAAAGGAGTTCTGCTATTTGAGGAGCAAAATAACTGATGATGGTCGAAGTAGAGAGGATATAAAATGTAGACTGGCAATGGCAAGGAAAGCGTTTCTGAAGAAGAACAATTTGTTAACATCGAGTAAAGATTTAAATGCCAGGAAGTCGTTTCTGGAAGTATTTGTATGGAGTGTAGCCATGTATGGAAGTGAAATGTGGACGATAAATAGTTTAGACAAGAAGAGAATAGAAACTTTCGAAATGTTGTGCTATAGAAGAATGCTGAAGATTAGATGGGTAGATCACATAACTAATGAGGATATTGAATAGAATTGGGGAGAAGAGGAGCTTGTGGCACAACTTGACTAGAAGAAGGGATCGGTTGGTAGGACATGTTCTGAGACATCGAGGGATCACCAATTTAGTATTGTAGGGCAGCGTGGAGGGTAAAAATCGTAGAGGGAGACCAAGAGATGAATACACTAAGCAGATTCATAAGTATGTAGGCTACAGTAGGTACTGGGAGATGAAGAAGCTTGCACAGGATGGAGTAGCGTGGAGAGCTGCATCAAACCAGTCTCAGGACTGAAGACCACAACAACAATCTAACTTAAACTAAATTATGCTAAGGACAACAGACACTCGCAAGCCCGATCGAGACTCGAAACTCCGACGGGGGGAGCCGCGCGAACCGTGACAAGACGCCCTAGACCGCATGGCTACCCCGCGCGGCCCACAGGTTTATAAATAATCTGTAACGAGCGAGAAGACGCAGCGGATCCGTTGACTGTGGATGTTGTCTGTGGATCATCCACGTGGGCACGGCTTTAGGCTAGAACTGGAAAGGCTACGATGTTAACATGCTTCGTAATTTCCTAAAATTCTGGCCATTTTCGAGGCTCTTGCTTTTCATACCACTTCATTCTCTGAAAGCAAAGAAATGCCATTGATTAATGTGAAAACATAAAACCTGAAGTAAAATGTTTTTTGGAGTTGCGGTCAACGGGCTTGAGATGCATCTTTTTTGCTGTTTCACATGTCTGTTTAGTCGAATGCCGCATTAGTTCATCAAAGTCAGTTCAGATAAATGCTGTATAAAGCTTCAAGATGTGAAAACTGTATATACCTTCACGCACTTTATAGAAAAACTGTGTACATTAACTACAGTGTTTCTTGCCTGAATGAGAAAATACTTTGTTCTTTAATTACAACACCCACGCTCAGACGTCAAACAGCAGTTTTATGTCTGTGTTTCAGATTATAAGCTTAGAAGTATCAAAAGGTGTGTTTTATGCGGCTCAATTAAACTATTGCTGCTGTTATCGTCATTTTTTCTTACGTACATTTTATTGAGAGACTTTTGTTTCTACAAAGGTTCTTAATTTTCCAAACAGATTTTACACTCGCTACTAATAAACAGAACTCTGGCCATTGATATTTACAGCGACACATGAAAACAAGCGGCTGGGCTGTGGTCCAGCCCCGTAAGACCGCGCAGTGCTCAGTTATTTGCGGCGACCTTGTCATGGGAGAGCGCAAAGACCACGGGACCTTTTCCAGAGATAGCTGCCTCAGTGGAAACCAGCAGGCCGCCCGAAGGTCCCTTCTAGCGTCACGCTGGACTTTGCACCTTCAAAAGGCGGAACTGTGCCAGCTGGGTCCAATGGTCACCTGGAAGCGTGTCGTGTATCTGACCCAAAGTGTAGCACGGGCACACTTCGCTGCTGCTGCTGGCGCGCATCGAGGCACACCCTTTGCTTTATTCTTCCCGTGTTCTCTACCTAGTGCTATGGCATAAATGCCAAGGTGTTATACACATTTTGATTCCTTTTAAGAGTGAAACTGAAACAGTTTAGGAACAAAGAGCTTGAGCTTCTCCTCTGTACTGTATATCCTGAAGACTGCCTGTTCTGTATCTTCACGACCTCAGCTCATAGCCGCGGTTCAAGCTTTCAGAAACTTCAACTTTCTTTCCTGTCAGTTGCCAACAGCGTAGATATATTAAATGAAAGAATAAGTTTACTGTTACCAGTCACTGTTTATATATCACCATGACACGTTCCAATGGTTGAAACTATCATCAAGTGAATTTACATTTGTTAGTATGACTTGTGTGTGTCTATGTCTGTGTGTGTGTGTGTGTGTGTGTGTGTGTGTGTGTGTTGTGTTACGATTTCTGGAGAACCTTGCGGCACTGTCTGGTGGAGAAACAAAACATTATTTCGGAACATGGTTTTGGGTTTCTTTTCACGAAAAAACTAAACTTACATCCAACGATAAAAATAAAATAAGTAAAATGGAGTACCTCCAATGGTCACAAGTTCCTTTCACTGCCGTAACACATCAAATGTATGCCGTCGTATTTTGTAAACGTGACATCTGGAAACTATTAGGTGGAAGGATCATCAAGGATATCTTTGTTTTGAAGTGTATTCAGCACCTCGAAACAAAGATCTCCAAAACCCTTCAAAACTTATTCCGTAATTATGTTGTTATGTTGTATATTCTTTGCACTTGGTAATAATGTTTCTCTTTTGCTATATGATCCTTGCACCTAGTAGTTTACAGGCGCCATATTTGTTTACAAAATACGACAGTTTATATGCGATGTATTACGGCAGTGAAAGGAACCTGTGACCACTGGAGGACTCTGTTTTACTTATGTTATGTTTACCGTTAGATAAACGTTTAGTTTTTTGTCAAAAGAAACTCAAAACCATGTTGTGAAATAGTGTTTTGTTTCTCCACTAGACAGCACGAAAAGTTCCTCCAAAAATCGTAACACAACACACACACACGTCATACTAAGAAATGTAAATCCACCTGACGATGGATGTTTAAAACTTTGAAACGCGTCATGGAGATAAATAAACAGTGACTAGTAACAGTAAATTTGCTTTCTCATTTAATACCACTAACAGTCACGGTAAAGCCTAACTTAAAGTGTTCTCATTTAAAGCGTAGATATACTTCGGGAAGTGCATGATACACACTGATCTCTGTTACAATACATGTATTCACTGCCTGTTTCGATCATGGACCATCTCCACAATGGGAAAATATCTATTGTAACAACTTTACATGGCATACATGGTGTTTAAAAAGGAAAGCATATGTCATTGCCGACTTGAAAATGTAAATAAAAGAACTGGTTCTTAATGCCGTAATACAGCCTTAAAGTACAGAGGATTATTCGATAAGTCCTGGCAACTATGGTATATCCTGTGAACACGTGGCATCACGTTAATCACAGTAAACTCATTCGATATCCTACAGCAGAGTTACCGGTATCAGCCGACAGATTGCGACCGCATGCGAAGTTGTCTCAGTACCAGCGCCTGAAGCATTCAGTGTGAGGTAGCCGTACTATAACATGGATCCTCACCCACCCACCCTACTCACCAGACCTCAATCCATGTGACTTCGATCTCATTCCACAACTGAGGAAACCAGTGCATGGGAGACGCTTTGGAAACAGAACGAATGTCCTCGCGGCATTTCGGCGGCAGGTGCCACACTCTGATGGCAATGCCAATGGCGTTCAACTCTTTTCCCCGTCGTTACCAACGACTGTGTGATTTTGGTACCTGGGGTGACTCTAGAGAAGCATCATTCTTTGGTAGTAGTGACTTCTACTACGAGACATAATTCCACGTCGCCTTTAAAATTGCGAGACAACGGCCTTACCGCAGTGGTGACACAGATTTCCATAGGATTACCGAAGTTAAGCGCTGTCGGGCTTGGCTAGCGCCTAAATGGTGACCGCACGGATCTGCCGAGGACAGGTGATTTTTATTCATTCCTGTTCCCGTTGTACTCGTGCACAATAATATTTCACTGGGTTCCAATACGTATGTATCATTTCAACCGTTACCGTGACCTGTACTGAAACTCTGTTTTATGTGTGGCCTTCATACACACATTGTCGTACCAGTTCAATGCACATGACGGAATTCTCATGTTGAGAACAGGCGTCACGCTTGTCTTTTCATCTCAGTGTCGACAAATTATTAAAATTTTTTCACAAATATTCTGCTTTCTTTAAAATTTGTTTTTGAATATTTTTGGTATTTTTGCCTATTGCTGCATACTGTCCCGATAACATTGCTGTTTTCCTGGTATAATTTTAAAGAGAGGTTGAAGGAGGAGTACCAGTTGACAAGAAACGTAGTCTTTCCCTTATTCAGTACGGATTCCGAAAAGTCCATGACAGCATTCTCTGATACATTATTATTCCGATCAGTTTTGTACTGGTTAGTATATGTTTTGAAAACGTAAAAAAATAAAAACGGCTACTTGCCTCTCACAGTTTATAGATCTTTAATCCAAATCTCGCTCTTTTTCGTACATTAAACTGTTTATATGCTAAACGTCCTTTATATTTAATTACGGATTCGTCTGTACTGACATTTTCATTTGATGTGTAAATTTCTTTAAATTTCTCATTGCGAAGGTTGATGACAGGTCTTATGTTTCGAGGCCGGTCAGTACTGTTAGCAGTTTCATTATTGTAAGAGTATAAGAATCTCGAAATTTGTTAAAATACTTTAAAAGGCACTACTTTTTTAAATATTGGCATTTGTTCTACTGATCTTTTGGCTGTTTGATTTTCTGACTTGAGCTATCAAAATACACAGTGCATAGTAGGCCTTCATCTCGTCGAAAGTAACATCGTACCAAGTGTAGTTCACTTTTCTATTTGTTTTCTATTGCCAGGCGTGCAAAGAGATTTGTTTCCGTAACAAGTATTCCCCAAAAACTGTCACCAAAAATAATAGGAAATATAGCAATCCTGGGAGTTCACTTAAGTAATTTGAAACAGATGCTTTTATGCCATGAGTCTAAGAATATTTCAAAATGATTGGTGTGTTTTTCGCTGTCTGCCAAATCCATGATACACATGATTTAGGTACCGGTGTCAAATTTTCCTCTTCACTATCGTCATCTATAATATAATGTTTTACATGCTTTCTATGTTGTTCAGTCACAGTGTAGAGTATTATCACAAATAAAATTTAGTGCTTCAGTATTAAATGCTCTTGAAAGAAAAACTTTCTTGCTGGTAGCTATAAGCAGCCATTACCCTGATGTTGTTGTGGTCTTCAGTCCTGAGACTGGTTTGATGCAGCTCTCCATGCTAACCTATCCGGTGCGAGCTTCTTCATCTCCCAGTACCTACTGCAACCTACATCCTTCTGAATCTGCTTAGTGTATTCATTTCTTGGTCTCTCTCTATGATTTTTACCCTCCACGCTGCCCTCCAATGCCTAAAACGTAAGGCCTGCCACTTGCCCTTGTTCAGTGACTCTATTTCTGCGTATGGTTTCTGTTTGATCTACTCTCCTCTTTCTTGGTCTACCCATGGTATTTAACTATTGGTCGACAATTCGTTATTATTTTGGGCGTTCTGTTTCCAGTCATTGTTGTGAAATGATTTCTCTAGTTGCTTTTATATGCCCTGATCTGTTAATTAATGTGGCTTAGTCCTAGTTCTACCTACAGTTGTGATATTAGTTTGTATCCATCTAGGTTCATCTGTTCAGTTTAAGATCTTCTTCTATGCACATAACTGTAGAAATATCTTAAGATTTTTCGATTTTATAGGGACATGCGAAACTCATTCTTCTAATTTAATAGGCTTCTTACGTTCTGAAAGGAAACTCAAAATTTTTAATAAGTGTTACCCTTTGTACTGGCCAAGCTGCCGTCTTTTATTATTTTGTGCCTCTATTAACTATTCTAACTATGCCTACAGTTATTCATAAGCTTTATCTTTCAGAAATATTCGCTCTAACATTGTTTTTCTTCACCTTCTGCAAAACACAATAAAAGTTCGTAAGGTTTAGCTTTTTCCCATAACATTAATAAAAACAGAAGATACACACAACAGAGACTTTAATCATCAATAATACTTTCTCCTTCACTACAACACGTCTGCCAACGTTGGGGTAACTTGTAAGGTGTCAGGCAAATCCAACACCTTCCATGAAAACCCTGACATGATAGCAAATCCGGCAGTATGTCACATAGCTCCGAATAAATCCTGACATTAAATTAACCAAAGTAATACGATCAACGAGTGAGCAAATGGAATACCACAGAGACTAATACAAGAACGCCTAAATGCATGTCATACCTTTCCACTGTGAAACAGATGCAGTTCCAAGGGGAGAAACGAGAACAGAAGCCGAGAGCAGAGTTGTGTAAGCTAGAAGGCCCTACGATAAAGGACACCCACATCGCCGGCCAACCCCCAAGAGCAGCTCCCAGCCCATGTTAAAAGGTAGAGCCCTCCAGAAGAACAGTATAGATCTTCCGATAACACTAAAAGGGCCACACGAGGTGCAAGTTTCAGCGTGAGACTATACGCATCTTTGTTACGTAGCAAACATTGCCCCACCACGAAAAGTAAACGTTTCTCATTGGATAGACAGAATTTTTGTAGGCAGAGCTTAAGGTTAACATTGAGACCCTGATTGGTCAGTTGAAAACACAGCCAAATACCTTTTCTTAAACCAACTTCGGTAAATTGTAGAAAGGAGAAATTCGAGAGAGTTGCTACCGAGATGGCGAGGTGTGTGGAACTGTGCCGCCCACCGCCCCCTGATGCTGCCTAACCACCGACAAGGTAATGAATGCATGCGATGCCGCATAAGAGCGCATAAGGCTTCGCTCAGAACTACAGAAGTCTCATCTGTTACACCCCCTTTTTACATAATACTAGTGTCGATCGTCAATTAAACTTCGTGGTATTCACATTTGCTAATAGAAGTTAAAATCTGAAACGCGATGATTTTTCTGTTATATAATTATTGAGAAGCCACATCAGCCACTGTAATTTACGACAAGTTAAATAATAATTAAAGATAATTGAGGGTCACTGTAGACCATTTTTGATAGTTTTCTGTTTTATGAAACTTAATTTAAACATGGATTATACAGGGCTATTACAAATGATTGAAGCGATTTCATAAATTCACTGTAGCTTCATTCATTGACATATGGTCACGACACACTACAGATACGTAGAAAAACTCATAAAGATTTGTCCGGCTGAAGCCGCACTTCAGGTTTCTGCCGCCAGAGCGCTCGAGAGCGCAGTGAGACAAAATGGCGACAGGAGCCGAGAAAGCGTATGTCGTGTTTGAAATGCACTCACATCAGTCAGTCATAACAGTGCAACGACACTTCAGGACGAAGTTCAACAAAGATCCACCAACTGCTAACTCCATTCGGCGATGGCATGCGCTGTTTAAAGCTTCTGGATGCCTCTGTAAGGGGAAATCAACGGGTCGGCCTGCAGTGAGCGAAGAAACGGTTGAACGCGTGCGGGCAAGTTTCACGCGTAGCCCGCGGAAGTCGACGAATAAAGCAAACAGGGAGCTAAACGTACCAAAGCCGACGGTTTGGAAAATCTTGCGGAAAAGGCTAAAGCAGAAGCCTTACCGTTTACAATTGCTACAAGCCCTGACACCCGATGACAAAGTCAAACACTTTGAATTTTCGGCGCAGTTGCAACAGCTCATGGAAGAGGATGCGTTCAGTGTGAAACTTGTTTTCAGTGATGAAGCAACATTTTTTCTTAATGGTGAAGTGAACAGACACAATGTGCGAATCTGGGCGGTAGAGAATCCTCATGCATTCGTGCAGCAAATTCGCAATACACCAAAAGTTAACGTGTTTTGTGCAATCTCACGGTTTAAAGTTTACGGCCCCTTTTTCTTCTGCGAAAAAAACGTTACAGGACACGTGTATCTGGACATGCTGGAAAATTGACTCATGCCACAACTGGAGACCGACAGCGCCGACTTCATCTTTCAACAGGATGGTGCTCCACCGCACTTCCATCATGATGTTCGGCATTTCTTAAACAGGAGATTGGAAAACCGATGGATCGGTTGTGGTGGAGATCATGATCAGCAATTCATGTCATGGCCTCCACGCTCTCCCGGCTTAACCCCATGCGATTTCTTTCTGTGGTATTATGTGAAAGATTCAGTGTTTAAACCTCCTCTACCAAGAAACGCGCCAGAACTGCGAGCTCGTATCAACGATGCTTTCGAACTCATTGATGGGGACATGCTGCGCCGAGTGTGGGAGGAACTTGATTATCGGCTTTATGTCTGCCGAATCACTAAAGGGGCACATATCGAACATTTGTGAATGCCTAAAAAAACTTTTTGAGTTTTTGTATGTGTGCAAAGCATTGTGAAAATATCTCAAATAATAAAGTTATTGTAGAGCTGTGAAATCGCTTCAATCATTTGTAATAACCCTGTAGATGTGATATGGCATAGGTCATCCTTCGATTAATTCTAGAACTTGGTAACCCATTTAGGGAATATTCGTTCACATTTTTGTTGAACGTAGTTGATTTTTATCATACTGTATTAAAATATTTCCTTTCATCAATAGCGCAATTTATAAACAATGTTTTGTGGGTAAAATAAAAATTCCAATGGTAGACTTAACTGCTTTTTCGGCGTTATTTTACCAGGTAACTAAAAATGGGAAAGCCTTGAACCCCTTCCACTAAATTTAGTTAGTATTAAGATTCTTTTACAGGGAGTGCAGTGGAGCTGACGCTGAAACCATTAAGTATTTGATTATATCATCTCACTGAACTCTTATGAACTCTACATGTCATGTGTGGTCTGGCGTCTCCTTACCAGCAACAGGTCCCAGGTTCAACTTAGTCAATTCCCTGAAAAACACGCTCAGAGCGTCGTTGTGTGAAAGTGGTAGGGAGACATGACTTAGAACAAACAGTAACCTTGCAGACTGTTAGAAACTTTTTGATTACATGTTTGGAGAAATCACGTGGTTTCGAGGCGAAGAACTCGTCGAGCTACGTTCGGAGCGTATTTTCATAGACGAAGGATGTTCCCTGAAGGTTATTCGATAGAGAGGCTAAAATGTGAAAATATGAGGGCGCAAGGTCGGGTGAATAAGATGAATGCGGAATGACTTCCAAACCCAACTCCTGTATTGTGTTCTTTGTCAGTCTAGCAGAATGGGGGCGGCGCTATCGTGGAGTAGCATCGAGTCATGCAGTCTTCCTGGTCCTTGTTCACGGATTGCATCTTTAAGACGTCTCTATTGTTGACGACAAATGTCAACAGTGATGGTTACACCTCAGGGAAGCAATTCGTTGTGCACCACATCGTCACTGTTCCACCAGATGCATAACATTACCTTTTGTGGATGTGCGCAGGTCTTTGTACGGGGAGCTGCTGCTTTGTTTGAGCTGAATCATTCGTTTCCTTTCCTGATGTTAGCATACGTACACCATTTCTCGTTACCAGCAACGATACAGTATAGGAATGGTCGGTCCTGTTAACGAAGCAACTGATGACGAGGAAGCAGAGATGCTCATATGACCACCCACTGATATTTGTGATTTTGACCTAGAACATGCGGTATCCACACACCTGATTTTTGAACCTTGCCCACTGCATACAAATGTCGCACTGTGGTGGAGTGTTCATAGTTGGTCACATTTGCAAGTTCTCGATCACAATGACGTGTACAATTGTGGATTCACGGGTTTAAACGATCTTCATCAAACCCAGGTCACCCTGAACGTGGAGAATCACTGATGTTGTAAGTAGGCTGTTTAGATTTTTATGTTGGTAACGCCACGTAGCGCTCTATATGAAAATCACTGACTGTGCTGTGTGAAGGCTGTGGTTGGTTTGCATTGTTGGAGCATATGCGATTGTAGTGTTGGGCAGTTGGGTGTTAACAGCACATAGCGTTGCATTTGCTTTGCTAATTTAGATATACTGCTGCTTGCTTGGCCTATTCGCATTTTTTTGCCATTGATGTTTGTGTTAATTGTTTTGTACTGCTGCATTGCCTCGTCCCTTAGTATATATATCTGAGCTCAGTAGATTTAAGTTAGCTTAAGAGGGGGTAGACTATATAAGAAACTAGCTATGGAGAATGGGGAAAGAATGCATTGAGAAGTTATATGAAAAAGATTTGGGCCAAAATGAGTATTGTACAATGAGAAATAATTGTTTTGAAAGAAATATAAATAGAACACAGAAAGCAGGTATAGATAGGACTTTTTGGGTATAATGATGAATGAAGAGAGATCTCCAAGAAGCAAAGAAAGTTTTGTTTGCAAAATACTGCAGTAAAACAAACCCTGTCCTTTCCTTTTGGGTTATCCCGCTATGTGTTTGAATACTCTTGTATTTGTGTTTTTCCTGTCTTTATGTGTTTAGCTAATAAGATTTATGTTGCAAAATTTTTCTAATACTCAGCTACATTCACTGTGATGAGGAATATTATTATCCTCAAATATAATTTGCATTTATAAAATGTTATTTACTTTGTAAAGATGTTTAGACATTATTTATTCTGTTTTGTTTTAATGCTCATGTGTGAAATTAATGTTACGAAAACTATTCTCATTATTTTATATATTTACTTATGTCATAATTCCTGTAACACTGATGCGTATGTCTATTTCTATTCTTTTGTAAAGCCTGTATTACTACAAATGTTATCTGTATTATTATGTTTTAATGATGTTTTCTGTATCTTTGTAATTGTATTCTCATGTTACAAAAGTGTAATGAACGCCAATTCATCAAATTAAGTAACTTGTAAGCATTCATTTCACTGCACACATTTTCGTTGGTCATAGTATATGAACAATATGTGAAAAAAAGGACTGTTAGTGCTCGCACATGTGTTGATAATTCAGCAAGGGACTGGTTAACAGCATTGCTGGCTCTAAGGACAATTCCAAAGACTTTGTGAGTGCACATGTGGTGGTTTATGGACTTGGCTATATTCTCCGCAAGACTCTTCGATGGTGATTGTGCACCTGCACAGTCGCAACAGATAGATGCTGGCCGTCTCTACAAGGACTACAGTGGGTCTGCATCTTTGATGGCCCACCAATACGGTAATTTCTACAGGGACTACAGTGGGTTTTCTCTGTCTGCATGTCGAGAATCAGCACTGTCTTCCCGTTGGAAGGACAATACTACTTCTTCAAGACTGCGTGGAAATCCACTACTTCCGTGTGCATTTTCTTTTACTAATGAGATTTTGTAAAAATAAAATAAAATAAAAAATAAAAAAAACTTTTGTTGCTATTGTGATAAATGATCAGGACTGTCTTCATGAGAACAATTTTTGCTTTTGACCAACAGTGTATCAATAAGTGTGTGCATTTGTTATTGTAATTATGAAAAATTTTTTCAAATCTGTATTGGCCACTGCCCAAAACAATTTGTAAAATTTTTTGTGGGGAGCATGGGGGCTATGTAAGTAGGCTGTTTAGATTTTTATGTTGGTAACGCCACGTAGCGCTCTATATGAAATTCAATGACTGTGCTGTGTGAAGTATGTGGTTGGTTTGCATTGTTGGAGTATATGCTATTGTAGTGTTGGGCAGTTGGCTGTTAACAGCACGTAGCGTTGCACAGTTGGAGGTGAGCCGCCAGCATTGGTGGATGTGGGGAGAGAGATGGCGAAGTTTTGAAATTTGTAAGACTGGATGTCATGAACTGCTATATATATTACGACTTTTGAACACTATTAACGTAAATACAATTGTAATATCTCTTTATATTCGATGAATAATTCTGATACAATTCTACCCTTGAATGACGTTTACTAATTTTCTATCTTCATACTCGCAGAGTCCATGCGAAAAGTAGTTCATACAATAGCTATGCCATGAGCGCATAAGTATTCTTTGTAGTACTCTCTCTGGTGGTTGTGAAAAAAAAAAGAAAGGGAGTTTCCGAGATTGTCTTCGTGCCGATTAGCCTGAGCTTGGTTTGGAAGAACTGTAATCTGATTATTGAGATTTATGACAGAAGATAACTGAGACGAAACTGTACGATTAAAAAGGAAATATGTATAGATTGCTCCTTCAAATAAAAGGTGTGTATTGGAAATTTGAGAATTAATGATATTTATCGATATATTACGTAGTTGTTAATCAGAAGGGAACTTCCGAAAGACTGGATACGAACCTGCATTTAATAATCCAAGAGCTCCATTACTTCTTCGGAAGGTTAAACTTCATCAAAGCCAAATATCCGCTTGATTTGAGGTTTCCCGACTGATTATACAACGCTCCCAGAATTACGAGGCATTTTATTTGTCCAGATTAGCAGACTGCCGCAAAGCACGAGCCTGCAGAGAAGAAGAATCATCGCCTGATTTCATTCTAACAAGTAAAATTTCAGAGTCATTTTGAGTGACTGAGCTATGACTGTGTTTCCTATCATGAATGATTGATTGCTCGAACGAAATGAGAGCTACAGAATTACGTAGAACAGATGGGAGAAAAAAAATTGGACACTGTTTGTTCTCTATCAAAATCTTTCATTTGCTAACTATGCCTATCATTAGTTAGTGACTTCAGTAGTTAGAATCTTTTATTTAGCTGGCAGTATTGGAGCTCGCTGTATTGCAGTAGTTTGAGTAACGAAGATTTTTGTGAGGTAAGCGATTCATGAAAGCTATAGGTTATTGTTAGTCAGGGCCAATCTTTTGTAGGGATTGCGTTGCGCTATAAATACTGTGTGTCAGTTTAGTGTTGATCAGAATAAGTAAAGAGAGTAATGTCTGAATACTTTCAGTTTTGCTCAGCTGTTTAAGAAGCAACTAATGTAGGAGGTTTATCAGCACAGTCATTCATAAATTTTTCTAAGGGGACGTTTCAATGTCAAAGCGATCCTCCTGAACACGAGAAAACAATTTTCTTGTCGTGCTCTGTCCTGTGGCCTTATCCCCACACATGGCGCAAATGCTTCTGGCTGTATCCGGTGCTGTCACCCCTCTGTTGAATTCAAACACAAGAATATGTCGGAAATGTCCCGGTTTCTCTACTTTTCACTTCATTTTCTAGCGTCGACAGCTCAACAATCACCAAGTGGCAAAACGACAGTATTTGAAATTAAACAGCAACAGTGAACTACAAACACAAAATGGCAATCGATAAATAAACACAAAGCATACAGAACACCAACATACGCTATTAACCTACGCGCCAACCAAATACTTATTTCATATTAACGTAGACGTATTTCGATACGTACACTACTGGCCATTATAACTGATACACCAAGAAGAAATGCAGATGATAAACGAGTTTTCATTGGACAAATATATTATACTAGAACTGACATGTGAGTACATTTTCACGCATAGAACCTGAGAAACCAGTACCCAGAAAAACCACCTCTGGCCGTAGTAACGGCCTTGGTACGCCTGGGCATTGCGTCAAACTCTGCTTGGATGGCGTGTTCGGGTACAGCTGCCCATGCAGCTTCAACACGATACCACAGTTCGCCAAGAGTAGTGACTGGCGTATTGTGACGAGCACGTTGCTCTGCCACCATTGACCAGAAGTTTTCAACAGGTGAGAGATCTGGAGAATGTGCTGGCCAGGGCAGCAGTCGGAACATTTTCTGTATCCAGAAAGGCCCGTACAGGACCTGCAACACGCGGTCGTGCATTATCCTGCTGAAATGTTGGGTTTCGCAGGGATCGAATGAAGGGTAGAGCTACCGGTCGTAACACATCTGAAATGTAACGTCTACTGTTGAAAGTGCCGTCAGTGCGAACAAGAGGTGACCGAGATGTGTAACCAATGGCACCGCATACCATCACGCCGGGTGATACGCCAGTATGGCGATGACGAATACACGCTTCCACTGTGCGTTCACCGCGATGTCACCAAACACAGATGCGACCGTCATAATGTTGTAAACAGAACCTGGATTCATCCGAAAAAATTACGTTTTGCCATTCGTGCACCCAGGTTCGTCACTGAGTACACCATCGCAGGCGCTCCTGTCTGTGATGCAGCGTCAAGGGTAACCGCAGCCACGGTCTCCGAGCTGATAGTCCATGCTGCTGCAAACGTCGTCGAACTGTTCGTGCAGATGGTTGTTGTCTTGCAAACGTCCCCATCAGTTGACTCAGGGATCGAGACGTGGCTGCATGATCCGTTACAGTCATGCGGATAAGATGCCTGTCATCTAGACTGCTAGTGATACGGGGCTGTTGGGATCCTGCACGGCATTCCGTATTACCCTCCTGAACCCACAGATTCCATATTCTGCTAACAGTCATTGGATTTCGACCAACGCGAGCAGCAATGTCGCGATACGATAAACCGCAATTGCGATAGGCTACAATCCGACCTTTATCAAAGTCGGAAACGTGATGGAACGCATTTTCCCTCCTTACACGAGGTATCATAACAACGTTTCACCAGGCAACGCCGGTCAACTGCTGTTTGTGTATGAGAAATCGGTTGGAAACTTTCGTCATGTCAGCACGTTGTAGGTGTCGCCACCGGCGCCAACCTTGTGTGAATGCTCTGAAAAGCTAATCATTTGCATATCACAGCATCTTCTTCCTGTCGGTTAAATTTCGTGTCTGTAGCACGGCATCTTCGTGGTGTAGCAATTTTAATGGCCGGTAGTGATGTATTATCTTCATCAAAGCTGATGGTTTTTTTTTTTTATATTTTAGAGCTAAAATCTGTAAAGTGCTTGTGTGAAGGGGTTTCTACGTGTGCGGAGAGCGGAGTGCAATGTTACCTGTCGGCGGTCACAACTCTGCGACTTAAACGTTAGACGGCACCTAATTTAATTGAGACTGCGCTACAGTATGCGTCTTTCTGACTTCGGGCCATCGAGACGTCTGCGACGACGCGCAGGCGCAGTTCCGGCGGGGCTGCAAGCGCTGCCCGCGGCGTGCGTGTGTGGCAGCAGGCGGCCGTGACCTGCCGCAAGGCCGCCTCACCGCCTCACCGCCCCTCCGCCCACCGCCGCCCACCGCCCCCGGGACTGCCAGCGCAGCACAGCCAGAGGGCTGACGGATTATCACGGAACACGAGCCGCCCGCCTACGTCACGACAGGCCCCACAGCGCTGCGGCTTCCACACACTGCTTAGTGGCCGGCCGTACACGTTGCACGGCACGATGTACGAGCTTCGTATTTTTCTCTGAGATTTTAGAGAATGCCTTGAGGGCAAATAAGACGACTTATTTAGCCGAAGACGAGGTTGGGTCTTTACATTTCCAGCCAAGTGTTAGCAGCTGATAAAAAGAGAAGAACGAGAATTACAGTAGAGAGATACCTGTTATACAGGGTGTCCGAAAAGTCTTTCCCTGACTATATAAATTGATAACTCAGGCTAGAAGTAAGACACAACTATGAACCTGGTGTCTAATTGTTTACAAACTATAAAAGTTTTATCACACATCAGTAAACTTCCACATGAGCACCCTAGCACATCTAAGCGATATTCAGTTACCGTCCACACATTAGCCAACATCACTGGAGGGATCGATTCAACGACTGTGGTTATCTGTTGCCGCAGGGTTTCAAGATCTGGTGCACGTGTTCGGTAGACCTCGTCCTTGACATAACCCCATAAAAAGAAGTCTAATGGGGTTATGTCAGGAGAGCGTGGAGGCCAATCCGTTGGCCCATCACGACCAATCCATCGCCCATGAAAGATCATATCGAGATAGGCACGGACGTCCAAACCCCAATGAGGCGGTGCACCGTCTTTCTGAAACAAGACATCGGGGTGATACTGAAGCAGCTGAGGAACAGCATACAGTTGCAACATGTCCAGATACACTGCAGATGTGATGGTAGCCTCAGCGAAGAAGAATGGCCCGATAATTCGATCGTGCAATAGCGTGCACCAAACATTCACCTTTGGACTGCCTCTGGTGCACTCCATGACCTCGTCAGGGGGTTGTGAACCCCAAATGCGCACATTATGGCGGTTCACTACTCCACTGACAAAAAAGGGCGCTTTGTCGGAAAAGGCAATTCGTCTGAGATAACCATCATCGTCCTCAATATGTGATAGCATTTCGATCGCAAAGTCATATCGACGTGTACTGTCATTGGCAAACAAGGCCTGAACGATTTGCACTCTGTATGCACGAAACAATAAATGTTTGTGTAAAATGTCATGGAGAGAGCGTTTTGGCATCTGTAATTCACGTGAGGCCCTGCGCACCGATTTCTTTGGACTTCGCAGAAAAGACTGCCTTACAGCTTCCACCCTGCCTACTGAGGTTCTTGGTCGACCAGACCTCGGAAGGTCAGCAACCGATCCTGTGTTCTTGAACTTCTCATACCACGCTTTAATCTTCTTGACATCAAGTGGATTACTTCCAAATGTTGTCTGGAAGTGTCCCTGCACTGTGGTTGGTGATCGTGTCTCATGGTACCACAGGACACACTGTGCCTTCTCCTGATTGGTTAACGTGGCTTCTTGGGCACTGCACCTCATCCACTACTTACGTACTGCGAACCTAAAACAGAAAAAAACTTTGATAGTTGTAAACAATTCAACACAAGTTTCATATCTTACTTCTAGCCTGAGTTACCAATTTATGTAGTCAGGGAAAGTCTTTTCGGGCACCCTGTATTTATCGAAACATCACGAAATACATTGCTGGCCATTAAAGCCGTAACTTCAAGAATGTGGACAGCATCAAACGTAGAGCTGTCAAACTCCTGTAGCCTACTATAGACTATGGCAGTTTTCTTAGTAGCTTTGGTCAGTTAAGGGTGTAACCACATTACCTGTATGTTAGGTGTGTTGCATACCTATCTGGCGTTACCTCATGACTATCGCTTTCTTTATGCAAGCGGTCAACGTCTTACTAGAGTTCCCTAAGAACCACAAGTGCTGAACCGCCTAGAAACTGAGTGAGGATATATAAAGTGCCAGGCAACCTATTGAATATTTTTGTTCTATGTAGTTACTTTCCTGTTTGTTGTTTAAAAGTAAACAGTATTTATAGTAAAATAGTTCAGGCTTTATTTGACAGTTCTTGATCTCTGACGTGAATCAGAGGAATGTTATAGTAAAAATAAAGCAAACAATACAGAGCTACAATATAGCGCTAGAAAACGAAATTTCCTCAGAAAAGGAGTATAATAAAAATTGGCAAAAAATATATCAAATATCGATTCAATGCTTTGTCGAACTTATTTAATACATGTTTCTGTATTCATAAACAACTTTCCCGTTCATCAGTAATAACAGGAAACTCCTGCCTTTGATCATAATGAAGAACATACAAAATGATAACAATAATGTTATATATTTTTTATGTTTGTGCGTGTAGACTGTACTTGTACCAAAGTAGCTGCTTTGGTTACATAAAAGCGCAGAAGTTACGCAATCAATTAATTTTTATTACTTACAAAAATGCAGCTCACATTCCACAAAGAAATAAAATACACAGCGGACTGACACTGAATTTTACGTTCAAAACAACCGAACGAACCAAAAGACAAACAGAAGTCGGCGGCTCCTAGTTCCTCTCTTACACGCTCATTTACATCTCTTTCCCTACCAATACTGCCGGTAATCCTACCGTCTACTATGCCATGTATGTACTGTAAACTCCACCATACCTGGTCGCAAGCCTGGCTGAGAAAGGAGGAGGGAGAGGAGTAGCACCTCTTTGAAAAAAACTTGTTTCACCTAGCCCAGGTGATAGTTCCTTGTGAGGGTCCCTCGCCAGAGTTACAGAACAAATTGCAACAGTCGGCGAGGCAACTTGGGACCAAGCGCTCTCTACAATGACTCAAGGAGCGGAAGCAACAACCCTCTCTGCTGGTGTTTAATTAACAGAGAAGAAAAGGGGAGGTAAACCTCTTAAGGCGCCGGCCGGTGTGGCCGAGCGGTTCTAGGGACTACAGTCTGGAATCGCGCGACCTTTACGGTCGCAGGTTCGAATCCTGCCTCGGGCATGGGTGTGTGTGATGTCCTTAGGTCAGTTAGGTTTAAGTAGTTCTAAGTTCTAGGGGACTGATGACCTCAGATGTTAAGTACCATAGTGCTCAGAGCCATTTGAACCTCTCAAGGCCTCGTCGGGATTCTACCTAGGAAAACATTATCTGATTTAAAATGTGGTCCTGCAGGGTGGGAACTGTGCAGCGGCCTGGTTACTCAGCCACCAGTCTCTAAGGAATAGTCTCTAGTCCTCAAAGTCAACCAAAGGCCATGATAAAGGATAACTTGTTTTACAGACATATTGTGTGTAGGTACCTTGAATATAAGAAAAGGTTTTAATACAAAGGAATTAGCGATCATGGAAAGCTTCAAACAAAGAAATACAAACATTGCTCTAATAACAAAAACAAAGAAGGAACTGAGAAGAACAAGAGATTTAAATTATTATACATTTCTTTACAGTGGAGCCAAACAAACGAAATGAGCAGTGAGTGGATTAGGTATTGTTGTAGATGAAAAATGGAAAAGAAAGGTAAAGTTTTATGACATAAAGGAAACGACAGTAATTGTTACATTCACAACCGATAGAGAACATTTATGTGTCATATGAGTATATGCATCTGAAGAAGGAAAATAATAAAGATTCTGAAATATCTTATGAGGAGTTGCAAAACAAGTAAATAAATATAGTAAAACTGATCGTTTGCTAATTTTAGGGGACTTAAATGCAAGAGTTGGAGAGGTACCAATAGTAGATACAATAGGCAGATTTGGTGAAATAACTTTAAATGAAACTGGCAAGATATCAAGAGATTTTGCTACATTTAATTAGCTAAAAAGCTATAAATACCTTCTTCAGAAAGAAATACACCTAGAATGCTCAGTAATTGACTACCTACTAGCCAATAAACAAATGAGTTGTCAAATTTGAGATACTCATGTGTTTTAAGGTAATGATATAAGCTCTGATCACTTCCTAGTTACTTCAAAGACTGAAATATGGGCAAGATGGAAGAAACATACAACTGTAAAGAAAAACCATAGTCAAAACTTAAAATATCTTCTACAGGAAGATATCATAAGGAACTTATATTAACAAAGACTCAAATGGAATTGAAAATAGTTGCAACTAAAGACAATATTGAAGAAGAATACGACAGATTAAAAACAGAAATGTTGAAAAATAGTTAATGAGGTACTAAGAAAAAGTAAAGTATCTTATCAGAAAAGGGGTCTGAAAATATAGTTTACAGATATGGCTAACAATATTAAAGAAAACAAAATGCTTGTAACACCTACTTACAAACATGAATGAATTTCCCAGGCTCCATCCCGGGAAACATATAAGCAGAAAAGAAATAAAACAAAGATTGTAATAAAAAGATATAGCGAATATTGGGAAATATTCACTGCTAATGTTTAACATGACATTCATGGAAGACAGACTATATGAAGTATATGAATAAAATGGAGGAAGATGCTGCAAATCTTAATGTAATAACAGAAATCAACGGATGCAGCATTACAGAAATTTATGGTATGACGAAGATAGTGAAGAACATTATTCTGTTAATAACTCTGTAGATCAAATAGGTATAGAAGAATTAAAAGCAGCCTTAAATGTAACAAAAATTAGGAAACCTACTTGCCTTGACTGCATTAATACTGAATTAATGAAATATGGAGCAACCATTTTAGAATTTTGCTTCTCCATTTATTAAATATGTGTTGGAAGAACAGTTCTCCTCGTGAAAAATGGAATACAGCTAAAGTCATTACTATATTTAAAAAGGACAATAAGAAAGACATATAAAATTATAATTTTGGAAATTTGTGGTAAGGTCTTATGGGACCAAACTGCTGAGATCATCAGTCCCTAAGCTTACACATTACTTCATTTAACTTAAAGTAACTTACACTAAGGACGACACACTCCCATGCCCGAGGGAGGACTCGAACCTATGATGGGGGGAGCCCCGCGGACCGTAACAAGACGCCTCACACCGCGCGGCTGCCCAGCGCGGCATAAAATTATAGAGGAATAAGTTTACTAAATGCAGGATGTAAAATTTATGGGAAAATTCTTAATGAAAGGCTACAAACTATTGCTGGTTTAATAATATCAGAAGAACAATCAGGCTTCAGAAAAGGGTGTTCATATAATGATAATACATTCATAATAAGACAAATTATTGAAAAATGTTGGGAATTTGGCTTAGAAATGCATTTAGCAATTACTGGTTTTGAGAAAACATTTGATAAGGTAAGAAGAGCCCTATGTGGAAAATATCGAAAACAAAGGTTTTCCAAAACATCTTAATAGTACAATTAAGAGTCTATAAGTAAATACAAAAATAGTAAATAGTTATAAGTTCAGTTTCGAAAATGTCGGATGAGATGTTAGTAAATAAAGGTGTTCAACAAGGGTGCAGTTTATCATCCACTTTACTTAATGCATATATTAACGACCTAATTATGAAGTGAAAAGGTGAAATAAATTTAGAAATTAAAATAGGATGTAGCATAACATTACATGCTCTGTTATACGCTGATGACCAGATAATTATACAGGAAACAGAAGATAGCTCGCAATGTGAAGTATAAGAGGAAATAATCCAGTCAGATCGAAAATAGTAATTAATAAATGAGAAAATTTTAGAACAATTATCTCAGTTCAGTTATCTAGGAAAAGATATTAGTTTTAACTATGACAAAGACGTTGAGAAGAAAGTTGACAAAAATATTAAGCTATCTGCAGAACAACTGGAAGGACTTTGGGAAGAAAAGAAAAGAAATACAAATGAAACTCTATAAAGTTATGGCTATACCTACTCTTGTATATGGTTCCGAATCACATATCATGAAATTCTATAAAGTTATGGCTATATCAACTCTTTATATCGTTCCGAATCACATATACAAGCACACATGCAGCAGAGATGTTCTCGAGATATATGCGAGGCAGACAAGGTAGGAGAAAATGTAACGACATGGAAGGATCATGTCAATAGAGTGACAGTAAATAGATTGCCAAAAAAGATAATGGATTGTCGGCCGACTGGAAAGAGAGAAGTAGGTAGGTCTCGTGAGAGATGGATGGATGGATGAATGGATGACAAAGCCCTGAACAGGTGATTGCAATACCTAACCTGGGAAGCAGCTGATAATGATGTTCATTTATGTAGTGTACAGAAACTTCCGAACCGTAATTTTCGTAGAGCGTAACTCCCATCAACTTTTGAGCACGGTTTCGACGCACGCAAACCCGTCGTCTTCAGAAATACATGTAACTAAAATTTCTCATTGGAGAAACACCAAAAAGTGAAGCGATCTGTGATTTGTCCAATGGAAATATGCTCTCAGCGCACATCATTATATACATTATTAAATATACTGGCAGCTACGATCAGGGCTTGTCAAGTAGGAATAGTTAAAATCCAGGAATAAAAGCAATCAAATAAAATCTCAGGTCACGTTATGAACTGCACACTGCGCCCATGACCAAAATATCTTAGATGTAGATTTTTTAAAACTCAACAAAAAAAATCTTGTACCATCCTGATGAGTACTGAACCACTCAAATAAAAATTAATATTAATTGATTCACTATAGTAAATTCTGTGAAACAAACCTGAAGGTGCATTAAAACTTGTGGAAACTACAATACGTACGTTTCCAGAAGAATTTAGTTTTAAGTTTTTGTCCACAGCTTGAACACAGGGTTATTATGCCTTGTTCTTTTTCGTGTTTGTTGACGGAGACCCTGAGACAGTACGAGGCCTGGGTGTTACGCCACTCGCGGCCTGCTTGATCGGCGCGTGCGGGAGCCATGCCCTTGTTCTCGGACACTGACAGCGAGAAACCGACTTCCGCAAATTTCTGTTTATCTGTAAGTTCGCTCTCGGTGAACACTCAAGTCAGAAAATGATGAAGCGCAGACTCTTGGTATGCCGGAGACCCGAATTACAACTAAGAAAAAACTGCATTGCAGAGACAGTGGAATAGCTAACAGAATAATCCTGAAACAGATGGTAGTTCATCAGAACGGCAACGTAACAAAGGGCTTCTTCCAGGAGCATTACATAAAAATGTAGACCAACACAAAGGTAAATACATCATGACAAGTGAATGCCAGTGACATAATTTACAGTTGTTCAGAAAGTGGGAATCCCTCAATAGCGTACTAGAACTAATGGGGATGATTTGCAATTGTCTGTTTCAGATGTGTATGTGGTATCTGTGCAGTTAAGTGTTGTGGTGAAATTTTATTGATGAACATGTAATAAAAGTAAGGGAACGAAACCAGAGTCTTCACACAGCTCATTTCTCTCGAAAAGGTCAAGACAGTATGCCTATCTGATGGATGGATAACCAACAACAATGCTGTTCATCTCCTTCCTGAAGGACACTGGAAAGATGACCGGCATTTAATCCTGACATCGTCATACAACCTTGCGAGATAGAACACTACACTGACGTTGATCCATCTGACTGTAATCCGAAAACGTTTGGTTTTCGGGCCAAGGCTCTATCAATGGAACCATCCGAACGCGTCACAGGGCTTCAGACAACCAGTTGCTTTCTCTTCCAATTTCTCAACCTAAAATCCTACGGTGAAACAACACACTCACTGTCTCTCAGGAAGCCTGTCACATTCTTTACACTTACCTTTATGATGTCCACCTCGGTTCAGTTGCTTGCCTCTCTTGCGGCCAACTTTCTGTCGACTTTTAACTCTTAACACTTTTCTTCCAATGTCTCTCCTAATGCCTCAGCTTCCAACAGCATTGCCCCGCTAA
Source organism: Schistocerca americana (assembly GCF_021461395.2). Taxonomy (NCBI): domain Eukaryota; kingdom Metazoa; phylum Arthropoda; class Insecta; order Orthoptera; family Acrididae; genus Schistocerca; species Schistocerca americana. Next base: position 124,371,880 of record NC_060123.1, on the reverse strand, counting down.
TGTTACTTGATTCCGTGAATTTACGTAAGTTACATTCTACAGTGATTTCGAAACATGTACAACCCCAGAGTATCTTATTAGGAGACCCCTTTTAACAGATATTTAGACCTAATGATTCCATAGTTCTGGATTTCAGCTCCCGGCAGATTTTAGGTTTTTTTAATAGGTAATGTGATTTTATTTGTAGCAGTGTTCGCCGTATGTGAAAAAAATCAAGATACAGCCTAGTTCGGATTTCACTTCAATCTGTCGGCCCCACTTCAAATGACTGAGTAACTCAGTTTCGAGGACAGTGGATGGTAAGACCAGCTCCATCCGAGTGAGGTGCAGTAGTAGTTAAGACACTGTGATTGTATTCGTAAGGAGCGGGAATCATACTCTCGAGTTATTCAAATTTAGGTTTCCTTCCTTGGCCTAAACCTTTTCAGAAGAATAAAATTTCGATGCCATATCCTTGTAGAGTCCAAGTGTTCTTTCAGTTTCTAATGACATTATTATCGACAGTTATGTTACAGTCTTGTATTTCCTTTTATTGTCCCACCAATAGAACCATGTCTGGTAAGGCACAAAATTTGATATACGACGTCTTTAGTTAGTTCCCCACTTTCTCGTGAATTACAGGCTTTGAAAAACGAGCGTTTGATGTGTCACAGTGGTTAGAATCGAAAGCGGTAGGAAAAAGATTTAAAATCACATATCCTAATTTGATTTCTAGCTGTTACCCTGCATCACTTCAGCGGAATACCAGGGTGATACTTAAGCAAGGTAACGGTCTGTACCTGTTCCCCTACATTGGGGTGTAATCCTCATTCCTATCGATTTGTTTTTGATTGAATTTGGAAGGAGGTTCACATATATTCAAAAGGTTTTGTTCATTTACCAGATACGGCTTACTTGTGATGATGAAAAGTGGACGCTCAGTTATACGAGATCCCAATGAAATCAACGTCAGTAAAACGTACCCAGAGATTAAATACCAGACAAATCACTCACTAAACAAAGTTAGAATTAGGTGTCACTGAATTAACCATAGAAAAATATATGAGGTTCTGACTCTATATTTCTGATTAGTATATAAATCAGTCACTAAACAAGGTTCAAACATGGTACCTCAGGATTACTGTTTTGATTCTTCCCCACATATAACCAACAGCATTATTTCCCATATGTTGCATCAAAATAAGTGGAAAACCTGTCGGTTTGATACCTACGAAATCTAATAAAGATGTAAGTATTCATAGTGATACAAATAATTTACAGTTATTCTTGACACGACTTTAAAAAGTCGTACTCATTCTGAATCACTACACAGCCCGTATAGTATGTGGTGCACGTCTTCAGTTTCTGAAAAATATTGATAAAATTACAGTTATAGTGATATTATGTTTACTCAAACGATAAATGTCTCTGATAGTAATCAAGAAACAACGCACACCCAGCACATTCACACTGATGTATGTACACACACAACACACACACAAAAAAACATGTACATTATATTTTAATTTTTGTCTTCGTTAGAATAGTTCTAATACTGCAGTCTCAGACAAGATTTTCAGGAAGGTTCTCTTGGTTACCAGGTCTGTGAAAGAACTAGAACATCCCTGCCAAATATTCTGCAGTCCCTCTGTCCCACACCCTATTCGCGATTGTAATTCCCTCTTCTCCACTCTCTTCCAGAGCTGGAAACTCTCCCAAATATTTCAACTGGAATTCCCTCTGCTCCACTCCCAGCTAGAACTAGCCACTCCTTTCCAAATATTCCCAATTGGGATTCACTGTGCCCCATACCCAGCTGGAACTGGAAATCCCCTGCCAAATATTCCCAATTGGGATTTCCTCTGCCCCACTTTCATCCAGAGGTGGAACCCCTCCCAAGTATTCCCAGCTGGAATTTCCTCTGCTCCACTCCCCGACAGAACCAGAAATCCCCCAAATATTCCCAGTTGTGATTCCCTCTGCCCCACTCCCAGCTGGAAATAGAAATTCACTGCCAAATATTGCCAGTTGGTTACCCTCTGCTACACTCCCAGTCTGATGAGACATTTAAATGAAAAAAAACTGCGATTCTTTCATAGGTAGGATCTTTGACAGTCTACTCTCATCTAGGAGTATTGATTGAAAAAGGGCAAAATTAATAGTTTCTGTATTTATAGTATTTTCTTTCCCTGAGAGAATATTGTCTTTGTAAATTTAACACGATTAACTAATACTGTAAATAATATATAGGGACTGGAAGTACAAAATAACTTATTCATCCTCTTGTGTAGCAGATTAAACACCGTTATGAAGTTCTATCAGGACCTTACTAGTCTCACTGCATGACAAAATTTTAAGCTGTCTCATATTTTTATCTGGCTCTGAGTCTCAAATGGGATGTGTGACTGAAGCAATAACGCAATTGGTGATTGCTTCTCGTATATGCAGTTGCTGGTTAGTGGATCCAGAATGGCATTTCATTACAAGAGTGTAAAGGTTTTATTATATTATTTTTTTAGCTGCCTTTCTTCCGGCTTTGTATTTCTTCATGTATCTGCAACGAGAATGCTAACTTTCACATCACAAGGCTAGGACATTGAAAAGGATACATTTTTGATACCTAAGGCACCTCTTTCTTCAGTTTTCTGCAGAATTTGGAAATGACATGTTTGGCTGATCAATACCGACAGAGAATCCCGGCTGCTGTGACGGAAACAATGAGTGTGTTTTCGTTTTAAACACGTAGTCTTAGCATTTACTTTCATTCTCACAGCGTTGGCTTAGAGCTCAATGCTCACTTCGTGGCCTTGAGCCTGCGGGTCCGCACGTTGCGCTAAGAAGGCTCGCCGTGAATGCGGGACGCCGGTGGATCCCGAAGCTCCTCGGGAGCGCCGCGCGACCTGACCCCCAACTCCTGCGGCGTGGGCGCCGAGCACGAGGCAGACACAGACGCGGCGGCGCCTCGGTGACGTAACGGCGTGCGTCACCAGCCCAGCTGACCTCCGGCAACGTGACGTGGCGTGTTAGCGATAGCGATCCTGGGTCGCCCGTGGGCATTTCAAGTCCGATGATGTAATTCGCTCTTACACATGTCTCTACGTTTCATAAAGATAAAATCTGAGGCGTAAGGCCTGGCCTTGGTATCACAGCTGGAGCAGAAAGTAGTTACGATTATTTTATTTTTATTACTTTTCTAAGGCGAGTGGGTATCCATCTATATTAAAACGTTACCTACCCTGTGCGTCTGGTCCCGGCGGAGGTTCGAGTCCTCCCTCGGGCATGGATGTGTGTGTTTGTCCTTAGGGTAATTTAGGTTAAGTAGTGTGTAAGCTTAGCGACTGATGACCTTAGCAGTTAAGTCCCATAAGATTTCACACACATTTGAACATTTGGTTATCTACATTTCTAAGAGAAGAATGAGTACAGATTTCCGTTATTGGGTTCTGTTTAATAAAGAAACAACTGCATCATTGCATGTATGTTACAGTGATGAAAAAACTTCGCTATGAATTTAATATGGCGGCAAATATCGAGAAGTGAAGAGGTTACACGTTTTATTAATGAATAGAAGTCCACTGTTAAAATCGAAAAACACTGCAAGCTTGTACTAGTGCAATGGTCTTCGCGGTCAACTAGTTAAGATATTGTTCTCAGTTTGGTTTATTCATGCGTGGTATGGATTGATGAATATAAACAGTTGTCTAACTGATGATGTTGTATAGTTTCCTCAGCTGATCGTTACCACTGTAAATACGACTCACTCAAAATTTATCAAGAGGAAACAGACATAACTACTATAATTTACATCTACATCTATATTTATACTCCGCAAGCCACCCAACGGTGTGTGGCAGAGGGCACTTTATGTGCCACTGTCATTACCTCCCTTTCCTGTTCCAGTAGCTTATGGTTCGCGGGTAGAACGACTGCCGGAAAGCCTCCGTGCTCGCTCGAATCTCTCTAATTTTACATTCGTGATCTCCTCGGGAGGTATAAGTAGGGGGAAGCAATATATTCGATACCTCATCGAGAAACGCACCTTGTCGAAACCTGGACAGCAAGCTACACCGCGATGCAGAGCGCCTCTCTTGCAGAGTCTGCCACTTGAGTTTGCTAAACATCTCCGTAACGCTATCACGCTTACCATACAACCCTGTGACGAAACGCGCCGCTCTTCTTTGGATCTTCTCTATCTCCTCCGTCAGACCGATCTGGTACGGATCCCACACTGATGAGCAATACTCAAGTATAGGTCGAACGAGTGTTTTGTAAGCCACATCCTTTGTTGATGGACTACATTTTCTAAGGACTCTCCCAATGAATCTCAATCTGACACCCGCCTTACCAACAATCAATTTTATATGATCATTCCACTTCAAATCGTTCCGTACGTATACTCCCAGATATTTTACAGAAGTAACTGGAACCAGTGTTTGTTCCGCTATCATATAATCTTACAATAAAGGATCCTTCTTTCTATGTATTCGCAATACATTATATGTGTGTATGTTAAGGGTCAGTTGCCACTCCCTGCACCAAGTGCCTATCCGCTGCAGATCTTCCTGCATTTCGCTGCAATTTTCTAATGCTGCAACATCTCTGTATACTACAGCATCATCCGCGAAAAGCCGCATGGAACTTCCGACACTGTCTACTTTACTTTACACTATCTACTTTACTTTTTGACTGGTTTATTATGTGTTATCTACAACCTGTACAGAAACCTTTACATTTGGAACCATAGAAGGACTTTCAAAAGATGTAATAACGGTTGCTGAGAATGCACTGAGAAGGCTACAGCCGATTTCCCATTTAACCAGGGCTGGTTCAAGACAAAATTTGACACAAGCCATTTACCATCTGCTCCTCCCTCCACCTCCCTTTTCCCTCGTATGCTATCACCCCCCCCCCCCCCCCCCAAACCCCGCCCCCACCTGTCCCGCAGCCTGAGGCTCCAAATGGCCGCTAATTGTTGCGATACGTCTTACATATAAATAGCAATAAATAACAGTAAAATAACGTATGATGGCGGAAGTAGAGAGGACATAAGATGTGGAATAACAGTGGCTAGAAAAGCGTTTTTGAAGAAGAGAATTCGTTAGTATCAAATATAAATTTAAGTGTTACGAACCTTTTCTGAAGACAATTTTCTGGAGTGTAGCCTTATACGGAAATGAAACGTGGAAAATAAGCAGTTAAGATAAGAAGAGAAGCTTTTGCAATGTGGTGCTGCGGAAGAATGCTGAACATTAGATGGGTAGTTCAAGTAACTAGTGAGAAGGAATCGGGAAGAAAACAAACTTATGACACAAGTAGACAACAAGAAGAGATCGGTTGATACGACACGTCCTGAGACGACAAGGAATCGTCAGTTTAGTATTGGAGGGAAGTGTGTGGGGAAGTGGCGGTGGGGGGAGTGGGGTATGTAGATTACAAAGGA